>NC_034175.2:52746312-52876312 GCF_002021735.2 Oncorhynchus kisutch | reverse complement strand
TACATTTTTATAATTAAGGGACGACAACAGCTATGTTTTGTATCTGACTGTGTTAATCTGTTCATGTGTCATCTTTTGTGTAGGTGCTGTACCGTGTGGAGGGCTTTGTAGACAAGAACAATGACCTGCTGTACAGAGACCTGTCCCAGGCCATGTACAAGGCCACCCACAGCCTGATGAGACAGCTGTTTCCTGAGGGAAACCCTGCTAAGGTCAACCTGAAGAGACCCCCCACTGCAGGCTTCCAGTTCAAGGCCTCTGTAGGGGTACTCATGAAGAACCTGCAGACCAAAAACCCCAACTACATCAGGTAAGCGACCATTCACTCTGAGGATCATGTATTCTAAAGGATCAGTATTTCACCCCTTTTTCTCCCCAATCTTCGTTGTATCCAGTTGGAAGTTATAATCTTGTCCCATCGCTGTAACACCCTTACGAACTCGGGAGAGGCGACGTCAAGAGCTGTGCGTCCTCCCAAACACGGCCCCGCCAAGACGCACTGCTTCTTTGACACAATGCCCGCTTAACCCAGAATCCAATGTGTTGGAGGAAACACCGTGCACCTGGCGGTTGTGTCAGCGTGCATGCGCCCGGCCCGCCACAGGAGTCACTAGAGCACATTGGGACAAGGACATCCCGGGCCAAACCCTCTCCTAACCTGGACAACGCTGGGCCAATTGTGCACCGCCTCATGTGTCTCCCAGCTGCAATGCAGCCCGGTATCGAACCAGGATCTGTAGTGACATACAGTTGAAATCGGAAGTTTACATACACCTTAGCCAAATACATTTAAACTCAGTTTTTCACAATTCCTGACATTTAATCCTAGTAAATATTCCGTTTTAGGTCAGTTAGGATCACCACAACATGATGCTGCCACCCCCGTGCTTCACGGTTGGGATGGTGATCTTCGGCTTGCAAGCCTCCCCCTTTTTCCTCCAAACATAATGATGGCCATTATGGCCAAACAGTTCTATTTTTGTTTCATCAGACCAAAGGACATTTCTCAAAAAGTACGATCTTTGTCCGCATGTGCAGTTGCAAACCATAGTCTGGCTTTTTTATGGCGGTTTTGGAGCAGTGGCTTCTTCTTTGCAGAGTGATATAGGACTTGTTTTACTGTGGATATAGATACTTTTGTACCTGTTTCCTCCAGCATCTTCACAAGATCCTTTGCTGCTGTTCTGGGATTGATTTGCACTTTTCGCACCAAAGTACGTTCATCTCTAGAACGCGTCTCCTTCCTGATAGCTATGACGGCTGCGTGGTCTCATGGTGTTTATACTTGCGTACTATTGTTTGTATAGATGAACGTGGTACCTTCAAGCGTTTGGAAATTGCTCCCAAGGATGAACCAGACTTGTGGAGGTCTACTATTTTTTTTCTGAGGTCTGGGCTGATTTCTTTTGATGTCACCATGATGTCAAGCAAAGAGGCACTGCGTGTGAAGGTAGGCCTTGAAATACATCCACAGGTACGCCTCCAATTGACTTCTAACCCACTGGAATTGTGATACAGTGAGTTATAAGTGAAATAATTCTGTTAACAATTGTTGGAAAAATTACTTCTTATGCACAAAGTTGATGTTCTAACCGACTTGCCAAAACTAGAGTTTAACAGAAGTTTGTGGAGTGGTTGAAAAACGAGTTTTAATGACTCCAACATAAGTGTATGTAAACTTCTGACTTCAACTGTAGCTAGCACAGTGCCTTAGACCTCTGCGCCTCTCGGGAGGTCCTGAGTTGTCTCAACTCTGATCCAGTGATTACCTTTTGTGTGACCATGCATGTCCATGCCTTGGTGTCTGTCTGTTTTCCTCAGGTGCATCAAGCCCAACGATAAGAAGGTAGCCCACATCTTCACCGACTCACTGGTGTGTCACCAGGTGCGTTACCTGGGCCTGGTGGAGAATGTGCGTGTGAGGAGGGCTGGCTACGCCTTCCGCCAGCCCTATGAGTCCTGTCTGGAGCGATACAAGATGCTCTGCAAGAAGACCTGGCCCCACTGGAGAGGACCCGCCAGGTAGGACCTCTGCTCTACCTGAACAGAAATGCTGTATTTATTATCTGCCTGTTCAGAATGTTGTATTTACCATATGATAAACCTAGAGCAAATATATTTACCTCACTCTTCCTCGTTCAAATCAAGGAAATAACACCCTTTTTTAATCAGCACTTGTCACAAAGTGATATTACAGCAGAATGCTGTGAAATTACAGCATACAGTACTAACGACAGGATAATGTAGTAACAGCAGTAGTCATCCATAGATGATTTGCCCAAACATAACCCACCATGATACGGCTACGTCAGCAAGCTGTGGTAGGGTGGCTAGATCTTGTAGTGATCTGCTTGCTCTGTGAGACAAACAGTCAAACCATGGTTCCTTTACGCTGCCCTGGGCATTTTGAGGCTGTTGGTTCTTAGCTCTGATGCTGTCATGTTATATTCACTGACAAGTGAGATGGCGCTGCAGTGGATAGAAGACGTTCTACGGGCTCCTGACCAATTCTACTATTTTGTGTGCTTTCTTAGTGATCTTAACTTTTTTGGGACGTAATGTCTCATCCATCATTTCCTTTCACCGAAAATAGTTTCTGGACTTCTTCTCAGGTTTTTGCCTGCCATATGAGTTCTGTTATACTCATAGACATCATTCAAACAGTTTTAGAAACTTAGCACCTTTCATCCAAGCTACTCAATACTGCCCCTGCAGCCATAAGAGTTTATGCTTGTGCAAAAGCTTGTGCGCTATCTCTGTTAGAATACCACATGATACGCTGCAGACCATAGCTGTCTATTTAGCTGTCTATTTACCACAACAAACTAATGCTTGCACGAAGACCGCACTCAATGAGTGCGCCGCTTCTCGTGGACTGTGATTTTAGTGCAAGGAAACTGTATTATCTCATTTTTACCAGCATGTCACCTGTGTAACTAGAGGTGACAAAACTCTATCACTTTTACTTCACACACAGAAATGCATACAAGGCTCTCCCTCGTCCTCCCTTTGGCAAATCTGACCATGACTCTATCCTCCTAATTCCTGCTTAAAGCAAAAACTCAGCTGAAGTACCGGTGACGCGCTCAATACGGAAGTGGTCTGATGAAGCCGATACTAAGCTACGGAACTGTTTCGCTAGCGCAGACTAGAATATGTTTTGGGATTCATCCGATAACATTGAGCAGTTTACCACATCAGTAACCGGCTTCATTAATAAGTGAATTGACGACATCGTCCCCACATAGAGAGGGACACTAATCCGTACGCTTATAAGAAATCCCACTACAACCTCCAAGCCATCCAACAGGCAAAGCATCAATACAGGACTAAGATCAAATCCAACTACGCCGGCTCTGATGCTCGTCGGATTTGGCAGGGTTTACAAACTATTACGGATTGCAAAGGGAAACCCAGCCACGTGCTGCCCAGTGATGCGAGTAGGGCTGTTGCGGTTACCTTATTACTGCCACACCAGTAGTCAGTAGTCATGAGTCATGACCGCAGTCAAATTCCACGTGACCGTTGAGTCACACTAATCTCCTTTTGTGCACTCTACGCGTTGGTTGTACCCAACTCACTAACGAGTGCCAAGTGGCCTGGTACTCAGGGCTCTATTGTCCCTCTAACCACTCTGATATCAATGATAATGCAATCGAAAATCATATCAAACACTTATTATGAAAAGAGGGTCATGCGTTTAAAACTAACCATTAAGGTAAAAAAAAAATGACCTCACTGTGATGATCAATTTGAAGAAAAATTTATTAACAGGTTGAAACTGAGTGGAAAACATGGTCATTGTGGATTTTGTTTCAAAGCCAAACAATGAAATGGACAGCGCTTTCTAAGGTGATGATTATTTCAAAGCATTTAAGACGTTGCATGTAGAACACCCATATGCATATTACAGCTTATGCATGGGCACATATGAGCCCAAGCCCCCCCCAAAATAATAAATAAAAACGGAATTAAAATAATGATTGTGCCGTTATACAATACATAGCCTACTGAATATTATGCATGGCAGAAAAACATACAAATAAATAACCTGCTTTAAGATGTCTTTGGTATATAATTGGTCTAGCCTACACTCCCAAATGAAACACATTTGAGTAATTGCCTTTTGAGTGTAGACTGTATTATTATGCATACTGGGTGGACTGGTTACCTTATGCTATACTGCAGACTTTCTATCCATAAGTCTGAGAACATATAGGCCTAGGCGATGCTGCTGGTTCAATGATTGAATTTGTATTTGATTTTGAATAGCCTTGTAATAGGGCATTTTTAAAAATATTTTCATAATTAATAGGCTGACACATGACCTTTTTACATATAGAATATCTCACCATTTTGCATTTCCATCTCCTCTCTCTCCTTCATTCCTTTCTCGAGTGCATTTCTTTGTGAAAACATGTTACTATCGATGTTCCCGAACAGATTTGATTTGGTTTCTCAAATTAAGCACTGGTTAGCTGCAGGGACATGGTTGGAGAGCCCATGGCATATAGTGTTTGGGCAGAACAGAGCGCAAGCTTTTTTGCTTCTTTTTCAACTAGTATATAGCCTATCGTCGCATCATGTAGCCCATATATATTTTGATTTCTAAGACATTGTAAGGTTTATCATTCACAACTGAATTAGTCAAATAACTCTAAATCTAGTGTATAGGACCGGTTTCAAATGATCACTTTTACGCTCAATATAGCATATGTGCACTCGCTCTTGAATGGGAAAAATATCCTTTATTTTTTTCAGCTAAGTTCAATTATAGTATTCTTACTATGTAATAATATAAAATAATGGCAACGGACTTAGTGGTTTGTCCTTTAAAAGTTGCAGCTTACTACAGCGCAGCTTGTATGATGCCTCAGAATTCAATGGCACGTTATTTAAGTTTAACAACTGGTACCATTTAATGCTAGTTGGTGCTAGTTTGAACACCAGAGGGCATCTTTGAGAAATATTTGATAGCCTTCAATAGCGGCTGTACTAGAGAATTTAATACCTTTTTTTTGTAAGGACATAGTATATGAGACTGATTTTAAGAAATGTTGCTTAATTAAGTTGATTATTATGGTGTTTCTATTCCAAGAAAAATGATAAACCCTCTGGGTTTCCGTTAGAATGGAACGGAAAATATGGTGCTGTACAACGTGACAGTCGGGAGTAGAGTACTGGGCTATTTAGCTAAAGAATCCCCGTGGCGTGCGGGCACGCGGGGAGACTGGTGTTCAGTTCCCCGACTGAGAGGAAGGAGTAAGCTGTCCTTGCGAATAAGAAATGGTTCTTAACTGACTTGCCTAGTTAAATAAAGGTTACACTATGAGCATAACATTTCTACACCCTAATTTTCTAATTCTAGTCTAACTAATACCCCAATGGAGATTCATTGAATTATCAAGACCAGTCCCCGTGCTTGTCCCAGAGCAGCGCGAAACTGTGCTAAAATAGTTGTAGGCTATTGCTTCAAATCCTATTGCTTCTAACTTCAATATGCTCTTTAAATAAATAAGACCTACACCACTTTTAACAGCACATTAGGTAGGCCTACAGTATATCGAAAAATATGACATGACTCTCCGCCAATAATGACATATAAAGGATTGGAGGATATTTCTGTAATTCATTGATATTTATTCCCATAATAATTCATTATGGATCCTTAACTAAATAAACATCAGCATTTTGAAAGAGTATTTTTATTATTATTTTATTAAGGAAAGCATAAACATGCTGTTATTAGTTACATTGTTTTAGTTTGAACGTGCAGATTGGCACTAAGAACAGAAGAGCGGGAACGTTTCTCTAGTCAGCTCCATTATTAGTGCAATGCCCCTTAAAGTGTTGCCGGGGTGGGGGTCCACCCCCCCCTCCTCCTCCTCCCTTCCCCATGGGCTAGGTCGGTCTTCTGTACGTGGCTCTGCGGTCCATACCATGCCCCCTGTCCTCGTGCCTTGAACTTAACGCACTTTCAGTGGATTCAACTGGAGAACTGCAAGGCAATCCCATTGTGTGCCACTCGGGAGCAATGACCAATATACAGTGGGGCAAAATAGTATTTAGTCAGCCACCAATTTTGCATGTTCTCCCACTTAAAAAGATGAGGCCTGTAATTTTCATCATAGGTACACTTCAACTATGACAGACAAAATTAGAAAAAAAATCCAGAATTGTAGGATTTTTAATGAATTTATTTGCAAATTATGGTGGAAAATAAACTTTTCTTATTGACCAAATACTTATCTCAATACTTTGTTATATACCCTTTGTTGGCAATGACAGAGGTGAAGACTTACAGAAAATGTTTGACAAGGTTTTCACACACAGTTGCTGGTATTTTGGCCCATTCCTCCATGCATATCTCCTAGAGCAGTGATGTTTTGGGGCTGTTGCTGGGCAACACAGACTTTCAACTCCCTCCAAAGATTTTCTATGAGGTTGAGATCTGGAGACTGGCTAGGCCACTCCAGGACCTTGAAATGCTTCTTACGAAGCCACTCCTTCATTGCTCGGGCGATGTGTTTGGGATCATTTTCATGCTGAAAGACCCAGCCACATTTCATCTTCAATGCCCTTGCTGATGGAAGGAGGTTTTCATTCAAAATCTCATGATACATGGCCCAATTCATTCTTTCCTTTACACGGATCAGTCATCCTGGTCCCTTTGCAGAAAAACAGCCCCAAAGCATGATGTTTCCACCCTCATGCTTCACAGTAGGTATGGTGTTCTTTGGATGCAACTCAGCATTCTTTGTCCTCCAAACACGACGAGTGGTTCTATTTTGGTTTCATCTGACCATATGACATTCTCCCAATCTTCTTCTGGATCATCCAAATGCTCTCTAGCAAACTTCAGACGGGCCTGGACATGTACTGGTTTAAGCAGGGGGACACGTCTGGCACTGCAGTATTTGAGACCCTGGCAGCGTAGTGTGTTACTGATGGTAGGCTTTGTTACTTTGGTCCCAGCTCTCTGCAGGTCATTCACTAGGTCCCCCCGTGTGGTTTTGGGATTTTTGCTCACCGTTCTTGTGATCATTTTGACCCCACGGGGTGAGATCTTGCGTGGAGCCCCAGATCGAGGGAGATTATCAGTGGTCTTGTATGTCTTCCATTTCCTAATAATTGCTCCCACAGTTGATTTCTTCAAACCAAGCTGCTTACCTATTGCAAATTCAGTCTTCCCATCCTGGTGCAGGTCTACAATTTTGTTTCTGGTGTCCTTTGACAGCTCTTTGGTCTTGGCCATAGTGGAGTTTGGAGTGTAACTGTTTGAGGTTGTGGACAGGTGTCTTTTATACTGATAACAAGTTCAAACAGGTGCCATTAATACAAGTAACGAGTGGAGGACAGAGGAGCCTCTTAAAGAAGAAGTTACAGGTCTGTAAGAGCCAGAAATCTTGCTTGTTTGTAGGTGACCAAATACTTATTTTCCACCATAATTTGCAAATAAATTCATAAAACATCCTACAATGTGATTTTCTGGATTTTTTTTCTTCATTTTGTCTGTCATAGTTGCAGTGTACCTATGATGGAAATTACAGGCCTCATCTTTTTAAGTGGGAGAACTTGCACAATTGGTGGCTGACTAAATACTTTTTTGCCCCACTGTATATTGTCCTGCTAATAACGGGGTTAATAATATATCTCTGAGAATATCCAACAGGCTTTTATATAATACTAAATGAATAATAATCTCCTTGTTTAAAAAAAATAACTATTGGAGATTTCGTTTTCAAATAACGTAAAATGGCCATTCATGAACATGGGATGAGACATTGTTACTCATTTGTAAATAAAGCCATTTTGTTATTTAGAATTAATTCTTTTTTTAGAGTGAGAGAAACCAAAAAAACTACTGTCATCTCCTAGGTCTCCCAGTTGAGGCCGGCACAGGTATTGAACCAGCATCTGTAGCAACACAGCTTGCAGTGCTATGCAGTGCCTTAGACCGTTGAGGAACTGAATAACATGACAGGTCGGGAGTGGCCTACAGTACTACAGTAAGAGCAAAATAAAATAATAAAACCTTAGTGTAACAACAGTTTTAGTAAGTAATACTGAGGTTGTGCACAATTATCAGTTTCTATTTAGGTTTATGTCGCCCATTCATTGTCAGTTAGAGTTACAGTAGGACCCAAAAACATAATCAGTGCTCTAACTCCTTCTTGCGCTGGTCTGGAGCAATGAAGTGGTGACGCAGGGTACCGTACTAAACCACAAATTACCTTTAAGTCCCGCAGCATTATCGCACAACTTTTAGTGGAACAACCACTGTAAGCATATTATGTCTGCCTATAGCATGGAGCATAGCCAGATAACGTACAGTAGGCTTACTCATATTCAGTTCTTCTGAAATACATTTTCTTCTCATAATGTTTCTTTAGACCTTCCTAAAATAAATAATAGATGTATTGTGATGGTGTAGATTAAATGGATTTACTAGACTTTTTTACTCCAAAGGATAGCATCAGTGGCTTGTATTCATGGAGGCCTAGAGATGCTACAAATATTTATGTTAATCAACTGTAAATTACTGTGAGACCAGCAATCATTTGCATGACAATAACTGGCTGACAAAATGTCATGACCGCCAAAGCCCTAGATGTGAGCCTACCAGACGAGCTGAATGCCTTCTATGCTTGCTTCAAGGCAAGCAACACTGAACCATGCATGAGAGCACCAGCTAGCTGTTACAGATGACTGTGTGATGACGTTCTCTGTAGCCGATGTGAGTAAGACCTTTTTAAAAGGTTAACATTCACAGGGCCGCGGGGCCAGACGCATTACCAGGATGTGTACTCGGAGCATGCGCTGACGAGCTGGCAAGTGTCTTCAATTACATTTTCAACCTCTCCCTGACCCAGTCTGTAATACCTACATGTTTCAAGCAGACCACCATAGTCCATGCCGAAAAATGCCAAGGTAACCTGTCTAAATTACTATTGTCCTGTAGACCTCATCTGTAGCCATGAAATACTTTGAAAGACAAGCCATGGCTCACATCAACACCATCATCCCAGACGCACTGAACCCACTCCAATTCACATACCGCCCCAACAGACCCAACACAGTCCTCCCACCTGGACAAGAGGAAAACCTATGTGAGAATGCTGTTCATTGACTACAGCTCAGTGTTCAACACCGTAGTGCCCTCCAAGCTCATCACTAAGCTCAGGACCCTGGGACTGAACACCACCTTCTGCAACTGGATCCTGGACTTCCTGACGGACCTTCCCTAGGTGGTGAGTGTAGGCAACAACACATCTGCCACGCTGACCCTCAACACGAGGACCCCTCAGGGATGCGTGCTTAGTCCCCTCCTTTACTCCCTGTTCAACCACGAATGTGTGGCCGTGCACAACTTCAACACCATCATTAAGTTTGCTGACGACACAACGGTGGTAGGCCTGATCACAGACGAAGATGAGACAACCTATAGGGAGGAGATCAGTGACAACAACCTCTCCCTCAACATCAGCAAGACAAAGGAGCTGATCGTGAACTACAGGAAACAAAGGGCCGAGCACGCCTCCATCCACATTGACGAGGCAGTAGTGGAACAGGTCGAGAGCTTAAAGTTCTTCGGTGTCCACATCACTAAGGAATTAACATGATCCACACAGCAACACAGTCATTAAGAATGCACAACAATGCCTCTTCCTCCTCAGGGTGAAAAGGTTTGGCATGGGCCCTCGGATACTCAGTTCTACAGCTGCACCATTAAGAGCATTGTGACTGGCATCACCGCTTGTTTTGGCAAGTGGTTGGCATCCAAACACAAGGTGCTACAGAGGGTAGTGCGTACCACCCAGTACATCACTGGGGCCGAGCTCCGTTCCGTCCAGGACCTCCTATACCAGGCAGGGTGTCAGGGGAAGGCCCTAAAAAAATGTCAACTCCAGCCACCCAAGTCATAAACGGTTCTCTCTGCTTCCGCATGGCAAGCGGTACAGATGTACCAAGTCTGGTACCAGCAGGACCCTGAACAGCTTTTACCCCTAAGCCATAAGACTGCTAAATATTTAACCAAATAGACAACTCTTTTGACTCATCACAAATGCTGCTGATACTGCTTATCTGTCCTGTTGACTAGTTATTTTACCCCTACCAATATGTACACTACCGTTCAAAAGTTTGGGGTCACTTAGAAATGTTCTTGTTTTTGATAGAAAAGCACATTTTGTCATTAAAATAACGTCAAATTGATCAGAAATACAGTGTAGACATTGTTCATGTTGTAAATGACTATTGTAGCTGGAAACAGCTGATTTGTTATGGAATAGCTACACAGAGGCCTATTATTAGCAACCATCACTCCTGTGTTCCAATGGCACGTTGTGTTAGCTAATCCAAGTATCATTTTAAAAGGCTAATTGATCATTAGAAAACCATTTTGCAGTTATGTTAGCATAGCTGGAAACTGTTGTTCTGATTAAAGCAGCAATAAAACTTTCTTCTGAAACTCGTCAGTCTATTCTTGTTCTGAGAAATGAAGGCTATTCCATGCGAGAAATTACCAAGAAACTGAAGAGGCAACTTTCTCTCTGCGTTGTTGGGAAGGGCCAAGCATTTCTCTGTTTAGTCTACACCTGTTGTTTACAAAGCATCTGGATAAAAGTGTCTGCTAAATTACTTAAATGTATTTAAAGGTATAACGTCGATTCATATCTGATGTGGATTATAAACAACAGCATGTGTGGTGCCTAGTGTGTGTGCCTACTATCCTCCTTATAAGGTGTGTAAGTGGTTCATGAGGTTACATGTTCATCCCACATGTTATTTCAGATATGGACGGTTATGGCATTCTTTCCCCCTGTCTCTCCCTGCCTTAATTCATCTACTTCGTCCTCTCTGTGTCTCTCTTTCTGTGTCTCTCTTTCTGTGTCTCTCTTTCTGTCTCTCTCTCTGTGTCTCTCTCTGTGTCTCTCTCTCTCTATCTGTGTCTCTCTCTCTCTCTCTGTGTCTCTCTCTCTCTCTCTGTGTCTCTCTCTCTCTCTCTGTGTCTCTCTCTCTCTCTCTGTGTCTCTCTCTCTCTCTGTGTCTCTCTCTCTCTGTGTCTGTCTCTCTCTCTCTCTCTGTGTCTGTCTCTCTCTCTCTCTCTCTGTGTCTGTCTCTCTCTGTGTCTCTCTCTCTCTCTGTGTCTGTCCTGTCTTCTTATTCCCCTATCGTTTGTCCTTTCTCCTTCATCTGAACTATTCCCATCTTGTCCCTTTAATCATGTACATGTCAAAGTCCCACCATGTCTAATTAGTTAAGACGAAATAGTGAAGAAGTGTACCTCTGTCTCCTGTAGGGACGGAGTGGAGGTGCTGCTGACAGATTGTTCTGTTCCAACTGAGGAGTTTGCCTACGGACGCTCCAAGATCTTCATCAGGAACCCCAGAACGGTAGAATAACATAACATAACATTGCATAAGCATAGACAGTTGACCTGGAACCTGTACTGTCTCTGATATTATAAACGGTACTACTTGATGTTTTTTTTTACATTAGGTTTAGAAGGAGGGTTTACTGCCAAGGATGTGACACAACTTTGAAAAGAGCAGCATGCTCTGTTATGGAAGTCGTAGATTTAGCCATAGATCATAGATGTGAGGATTTTTGGATGTTTATTTATTTATTTTATTTAACCTTTATTTAACCAGGTAGGCTAGTTGAGAACAAGTTCTCATTTGCAACTGCGACCTGGCCAAGATAAAGCAAAGCAGTTCGACACATACAACAACACAGTTACACATGGAATAAACAAATATACAATCAATAATACAGTAGAAACATCTATATACAGCATGTGCACATGAGGTAGGATAAGAGAGGTAAGGCAATAAATAGGCCATGGTGGCAAAGTAATTACAATATAGCAAATAAACACTGGAATGGTAGGATGAGCAGAAGATGAATGTGCAAGTTGAGATACTGGGGTGCAAATGACCAAGATAAATAAATACAGTATGGGGATGAGGTAGATTGGATGGGCTATTTACAGATAAACTATGTACAGGTGCAGTGATCTGTGAGCTGCTCTGACAGCTGGTGCTTAAAGCAAGTGAGGGAGGTAAGAGTCTCCAGCTACAGAGATTTTTGCAGTTTATGCTGGACGGGTTGGCAGGTGCGGACAGCGATTTGTTGAAGTGCATACATTTAGTTTTACTTGCATTTAAGAGCAGTTGGAGGCTACGGAAGGAGAGTTGTATGGCATTGAAGCTCGTCTGGAGGTTAGTTAACACAATGTCCGAAGAAGGGCCAGAGGTATACAGAATGGTGTCGTCTGCGTAGAGGTGGATCAAAGAATCACTCGCAGCAAGAGCGACATCATTGATGTACACAGAGAAGAGAGTCGGCCCGAGAATTGAACCCTGTGACACCGCCATAGAGACTGCCAGAGGACCAGACAACATGCCCTCCGATTTGACACACTGAACTCTGTCTGCAAAGTAGTTGGTGAACCAGGCAAGGCAGTCATTAGAAAAACCGAGGCTACTGAGTCTGCCGATAAGAATGTGGTGATTGACCGAGTCGAAAGCCTTGGCCAGGTCGATGAAGACGGTAGTTCCTCAACGTAGCCTATTTGAAATATCTTTCCTATGCTCTACCTTTCGACAACCACTCGACATGAAAGGGCAAAAAATGTCATGCTAGGATCCGGTGGAAACGTCATAAAATAGGCCTGCCTGATTACTTCTTATTCCTTACACAAATAGCCTTCCCCAATGTCTGTCTGTCCAGAGCTCGAACAAGTTGATACAATGTTTCAAGTTCCTGGCAGACGGGCCATGCGTAACCAATGTGATTCATAGGATATTTCGTTTTAAAAGGATATTTTCTACCTGCGTGCTGCAATGTTTTTATTTGTTGGCAATCTTTACATATTGGCAATGGCAAAGGAAGTTACTTTTAGATTTATCATTTTCATTTATATCAAATTTTGATTAACTACATGACATTGATTTTGAGACATGAATACTTTATTATACAGTACCTGTCAAAGGTTTGGACACCTACTCATTCCAGGGTTTTTCTTTATTTGGACTATTTCTACATTGTAGAATAATAGTGAAGACGTCAACTATGAAATAACACATGGAATCATGTAGTAACCCAAAAAGTGTTAAACACTTTTTGGTTCTTCAAAGTAGCCACCCTTTACCTTGATGACAGCGTTGCACACTCTTGGTATTCTCTCAACCAGCTTCCAGTCACCTGGAATGCATTTCAATTAACTGGTATGCCAATCAGTTGTGTTGTGACACGGTAGGGGGGGGGGTATACAGAAGATGCCTCTATTTGGTAAAAGACTAAATCCATATTATGGCAAGAACAGCTCAAATAAGCAAAGAGAAACAGTCAGGAACTGTTTGTTCTGGTTACGCTATATTGATCTCTGGTTTACCCTCTTTAGTAATTTATTTTTATTTACAGTGCTTAAGGCATCAGACAAGCTCAGTAGCCTACATATTTGAGGTTGACAGATTATGATTTTTCAACGCCGACTACGATTATTGAAGTACCAAAAAAAGCCAATACCAATTAATCGGCCTAATTTGAAATAATGACAGTTACTGAATGAACAATGAACACTTTTATTTTAACTTAATATAATACCTAAATAAAATCTATTTGGTCTCAAATAAATAATAAAACATGCTCAATTTGGTTGAAATAATGCAATAACTGTGTTGGAGAAGAAAGTAAAAGTGCAATATGTGCCATGTAAAAAAGCTAACGTTTAAAATCCTTGCTCAGAACATATGAAAGCTGGTGGTTCAATATTCCCAGGTCTTTAATATTCCCAGTAAAGAAAAATTTGTTTGCAGTTATCATAGGAATTATGAGGCGTCGACTATTTCTCTCTGTACCATTTGTATTTCATATACCTTTGACTATTTGATGTTCTTATAGGCACTTTAGTACTGCCAGCCTAATCTCAGGAGTTGATAGGCTTGAAGTCATAAACAGCGCTGTGATCAAGCATTGCTAAGAGCTGCTGGCATACGCAGTAAGGTTTGAATGAATGCTTACGAGCCTGCTGCTGCCTACCCCCGCTCAGTCAGACTGCTCTATCAAATCATAGACTTAATTATAGTATAACACACAGAAATACGAGCCTTAGGTCATTAATATGGTCAAATCCGGAAACTATCATTTCGAAAACAAAACGTTTGTTCTTTCAGTGAAATACAGAACCGTTCCGTATTTTTTCGAACAGGTGGCAACCCTAATTCTAAATATTGCTGTTACATTGCACAACCTTCAATGTTATGTCATAATTACGTAAAATTCTGGCAAATTAGTTAGCAACGAGCCAGGCGGCCCAAACTGTTGCATATACCCTGACTCTGCGTGCAATGAACTCAAGATACAACATTGCAAGAGAAGTGACACAGTTTCCCTAGTTAATATTGCCTGCTAACATGACTTTCTTTTAACTAAATATGCAGGTTTAAAAAATATATACTTCTGTGTATTGATTTTAAGAAAGGCATTGATGTTTGTGGCAGGTACATTCGTGCAACGATTGTGCTTTTTTCGCAAATGTGCCTTTTGTTAAATCATCACCCGTTTGGCGAAATAGGCTGTGATTCGATGATGAATTAACAGGCACCGCATTGATTATATGCAACGCAGGACAAGCTAGTTAACCTAGTAATATCATCAACAATGTGTAGTTAACTAGTGATTATGTGAAGATTGATTGTTTTTTATAAGATAAGTTTAATGCTAGCTAGCAACTTACCTTGGCTCCTTGCTGCACTCGCGTAACCGGTAGTCAGCCTGCCACGCAGTCTCCTCGTGGAATGCAATGTAAACGGCATTCAAAAATGCAGATTACCGATTGTTATGAAAACTTGAAATTGCCCTTAATTAATCGGCCATGCCAATTAATCGGTCGATCTCTACTACATATAGTTGATTTTATTCAAACATATGGTGAGTCTATATAAAATTTAGACCAAACGATTGGTCGAAAGACCAGACAACTCTATTGACCAATCTTTTTGTTGTTGTGGACAGCCCTAATCAATTCTATCCATTCTATGTCGACTCGGCCAGTAGCATTGGAAAAAGGAACATTTAGGCCTATTTTCCATGGTAGCATGGACTTTTAAGAACATGCAGTGGTGGGTGCAACAACGAAAAACCTTGTCAGTCCAGGAGCCAGTCTAAACAGAGCTCGTAAAGCCTGATCTCATAGGGTTGTGTCCTTATCCTTGATCTACTGTACCTTACCAGGTTAGCTAAGTATCTCCTTTTCTGGTATAGAGTGACGCTACAGTTCACTCATGGTGGTGGTAGGATGGGGCCTAGTCTAGGTCACTAAACTCTGACCTGATCGGTCTCTGTCTGCAAAAGTATTTGAGGTGGAGAATGTGTTTGGGCAGCTATAGATGCCCCTTGTCTTTCTAAAGATCTTGAGAACCACACAATATTGTCCCAAAATGACATCCTCGTAAAGCCTGATCTCATAGGGTTGTGTCCTTATCCTTGATCTACTGTACCTTACCAGGTTAGCTAAGTATCTCCTTTTCTGGTATAGAGTGACGCTACAGTTCACTCATGGTGGTGGTAGGATGGGGCCTAGTCTAGGTCACTAAACTCTGACCTGATCGGTCTCTGTCTGCAAAAGTATTTGAGGTGGAGAATGTGTTTGGGCAGCTATAGATGCCCCTTGTCTTTCTAAAGATCTTGAGAACCACACAATATTGTCCCAAAATGACATCCTGTCTCAATGAAAATAGTTTTCTTATTCCTAAATTGTACAGACTATGGTGGTGTTCTTAGTATTCTAGTAGATGTTCATGTTTCTATCATCCTCTTGATGCCTTCTTCCTGTGTCCCCAGCTGTTCACTCTGGAGGAGAGGAGGAGGGCGTGTCTGGAGGACCTGGCCACCCTGATCCAGAAGATCTACCGGGGGTGGAAGTCTCGTACTCACTTTCTGCTGCTGAAGAAGAGCCAGGTGGTGGTGGCAGCCTGGTACCGCAGATATGCAGTGAGTTAGCTTGTCTCTACTATGCACACACAAACACATACAGAACGTCATGCCGGTTCAAATGTTTAAGATATGAGTGCATCCGTCTGTGGGAGCACAATCTGATCCAAATATAGCATGCATCGGTCAGAAAATAGATTGTTACAGATCGGTGGTTCACTAAAATGTTTTACTCAAATTACTTTCTACCTTCAGAAAATAGCATATTTTGTGACAACTGCATCCTCTCTCATGTAACCATGTTGTAATCACGAACAACCCTTGGTAATATCAGTAGCCTAGTCAAACTGCTCGCTGTGAACAGCTTCACGCACTGACCAACAAGATGTAGGCCTATTCTTGATCAGCGTTCAAATGTTTGTAAAATGGCTTGTGCAATATTAGGCTTTATTAATTGAGTGGCAACCAATGTAATTTGCTTGGTTATTTTGATCAAATGTGCTGTTGAAAATGGTGTTTTATCGGATTAAAGGTAGCCTAAGCTATCGCCATGGACACAACTCTCATCTGGCTATAGGTAGGCTATATGCTGATCGGGGTTTAGGCTACATTCAATTTTATTTTGATTGTTCAGGTTCACCATCATCAGTAGTTGTGCTTGAAACAATCAGTGCATATGGTCATTTCTAGATATAGAGCTTACAGATGATAATTTCATAAGTACAGAAATTGCTTTTGCTGCCCGCACTGCATGATCGAAGAAGAGAAGCTCACTCCAAATGAGTTGTCAAAACCATTCGATTATGAGACGTGGGTGAAATCCAAAGTTCTGCTATATATTAATTGTCTATGTCAATGGCTATAACTGGTAGTGGGGTGGTAGAGGCCCAGTTTCCCTTATGGCTCTGCTCAGGTACCTATATACATCATATGTACTACCGTTCAAAAGTTTGGGGTCACTGAGGAATGTTCTTGTTTTTGAAAGAAAAGCACTTTTTTTTGTCCATTTAAAATAACATCAAATTGATAAATACAGTGTAGACATTGTTAATGTTGTAAGCCCATGTATCTAGATGCATATCAAATCGTCTTGAAACTAGAAAGATGTGCATCCCTAATATGGTGGCTATAGAGCTTAGATGCCTGTAGTTTAATCTTACTTGTCAGTTAAGCTCAGTGTTTTTTTTCCTTCCCCTGTTGCAGCAACAAAATAAATATCAGAAGATCAAGAGTGCTACACTAGTGATGCAGTCCTTCATCAGAGGGTGGAAGGTATGTCCATGTCTACATACCAGTCAAACAGTATAAGAAAGCATGTTTTCCTGTGATAATGCTGTAGTAAAGGCATGTTTAAAAACAATGTTTTTTCTCCAGGCCCGCAACATCTTGCGGCAACTGAAATATGAGAAGAGATGCAAGGAGGCTGTGACTACCATTGCAGCATACTGGCACGGGACTCAGGTACTGGCTCAAACATTACCTGATTTCAACATAATGATTAGACAATGTAAAGACAAGTATAGAATGATATTGGGAGGAAATGGATGAGCTGCCGATTATGGACATCCACTGCCTTTTGCTTTTGCAAGGTTTATCTGCCATACTGCCAGGTAAGAAAATACAGTATTATAAGACATGGCTCTGCACAGGTCTCCCAGCTATACTGAGAGCTACACTAGAGCAATTTCACAGCTTTTTCCTTCTGGTCTTCTACTGTCGCTGGTCTTACCACCGCTGCTTTTCTCATACTCGTTTTCACTCTCTTCCTCCCCTCTCTCTAATTCTTCCCTCCTAACCTTCACTCTCCTCCCTCCATCCTTCCACCCTCCCGGCCACCACCAGGCTCGGATGGAGCTGCGGCGCCTAAAGACGGAGGCGCGGAATAAGCGTGCTGTGTCTGTCATATGGGCATACTGGCAGGGGACCAAGGTATTTAAGCCGGTTGCCGTTGTCGTGTTTTGCCATCCCAGCTGTCCGTCATACTCCATGTCCCACCCCTCTTGAAACTGACCAATTGAATTGCTCGTCATCGTTCCTCCATTGTCCCATTGGTCCACTAGCGTCCCTTACCAGTGTCTGGTGATTGACTCATCTGTTTTATTGTCCCTTCAATAGGTGTCATTTGAGGGATATTGGGTGGCTAACCTTATCCCACTAACATCTATTTAAACGTCTGTTTGCTAGTCCTCTGTTACAGTTTTGGAGCCTCCCTTACATTCTCCCTTTAGGAACAACTGCAAGTCCCACAACACAATTCTCCTTTCCATTCCCATGTCTATGTCTGTTGTTTTCTTGATGTTTGTCATTGCATTCCTCTGTAATCTGTTTTTATGAGAGACATGACAGATAGTACATGATAATGGACGTACAGTATCCAATCAGAATGAATATCATGTGTTCACTTTGATGTAATAATTCTGAGGACTGTGCTGAGAATAGACTGTATTCCATGTGCCATTACAGAAACACAAAGAGCAGGGTTAGGGTCATTTCCACTTAAATTCCAGTCAATTCAGGAAGTACACTGAAATTCCAATTCTCTTCAATGCTTTTCAATGAGGAAAATTTGGAATTTAGTTTACTTACTGAATTGATTTGAATTTAAATGGAATTGGCCCAACCCTGCTAGGGATCTTCAGATCATATAGCCTAATGGTCATAGCACATACCACCATTTGCACTTTATGGACTTTTAAAGGGCTATATGTTTTAGAGGCAACATATAATCCTTTAAAACAGTCCATGCACAACATGTCATGTTTTATGGACATTTAACAACAAGGGATGCAGATCAACTCAGTCCTGCTATCCATTGAAAAACAACCTTTACAACTATTTTGTAACTCTGCATGATCTTATCTAAAGGCTTTACAGCCACACTCACCAGATAATCATAACATACATAACTTAAAAGCATGTCTGACATGTATTGGGGTGCACAATCGTGTATTGATTTAAAAACAATAAAATAATCTTAACATGAATTCTAAAACTCACAGGCAGCCAGTGCAGACTTTAAAACCTGTGTACTGTGTGCTCTCCGTCTGATCTTGGTCAGTATCCGTGCTGCAGCATTCTGTATGTTTTGCAGTTGACCAATGGCTTTCGTTGACCAATGGCTTTCTTGGGTAGACCAGACAGGAGAGCATTACAGTAGTGAAACCTGCTTGTAATAAAAACGTGGAGAAACGGCCGCACCATGACAATGTTCCTCAGGTGGAAAAAAGCTATTTTGGTCACATTGCTAATGTGTGATTCAAAATTGTGTTCAGAATCTAAAATAACACCTAGGTTTTTGTTTAACCTGTTTTATCTTTATTGACCGTGAATTAAAGCCAGAATTCTCTCTGTGCTTTAGCGCCAACAATAAGTACCTCAGACTTGTCTTGATTTAGCTGGAGGAAGTTGTGAGCCATCCAAGTATTTAAATCACTAATACAGTCTAATAATGTATTGTGGCGCTAACATCCTCTGGTCACAGAGAAATATAAAGTTGTGTATTGTCTGTGTAGCAGGGAATGTCAATGCTGTGCTTTCTGATAACGCTGCCAAGGGTTAATGTATATAAACTGAACAGTACCGGACCCAAAATTGAACCTTGTAAAATGCCATGTGCTATGTATTTTCTCTGAATTATGTTCACCAAGGGTGACAAACTCTTGACTGGTTAAATAGGTCCTAAACCAATTTAGAACTTGACTGGAGAAGCCAACCCACCTGTCCAGAAGGACATCATTTTCAACAGGGTTGAATGCAGCACTTAAATCCAAGAGCACAAGGAGAACTGTTTGACATCTGTGGTGGCTCATTTACCACTTTAACTAAGGCAGTCTCTGTGCTGTGGTGGGCACAAAAAACAGATTGCAATTTTTTAATAATGTAGTTGGATTTTGAAAAAATGATTTATCTGTTTGAAAACCAATTTCTCCATTTTGCTTAAGAATGGAAGGTTGGAGATTGGCTGAAAATTGCTGAGAGCTGAAGAATCTAGACAATTTTTCTTCAGAAGAGGTTTTACCGTAGCAGTTTTTAGTGCAGTGGGGGATGTGCCAATGGACAGGGAGTGATTAACAATAGCTTGTACTTCTTCAGATATGCAATTAAATGTGGATTTGAAGAATGTGGTGGTGGTGGGATAGAATCCAGAAGGCAGATAGAAGGCCTTAAGTTGTGATATCACTTTCCTGAGCATGTCAGTATGTGTCAAACAGGGAAAATAAATCCGTAGTGCCTTTGTGGTAGGCTAGGAAACATATCATCAAACTTCTCATCAGGTCTTGCTTGACTGATACCCAGCCTAATGTTTATCTTATCTCTGAAATATGCCGTATATTCGTCACATTTAGTTAGGTTTGCAGGGGTAGGATTTATCAGGCCATCAATGGTTGAAGAGCACTCAAGTTATTCTAATTACAAGTGATCACTCAGTCATAAGCTCCAAATGGTAGCTAATGTTTCCTCCATTGTCTTAATCTTTTCATCTTTATGCTACTTCAGTGCCATGTAGGCTACATATTGCTGTTCGTCTGCTTCTTATTTAGACCAACACCTATCCCAATGGGTATATTCCTCCCAAAACACACTAAATCCAACCCCACCACTTCCCCAGGCTCGGAGAGAACTGCGGCATCTAAAGGTGGCGGCGCGAGAAAAGCTCGCCGTGTCTGTCATTTGGGCTGGCTGGCAGGGGACCAAGGTATTTGGGAAGAAGCCTGTAAACAATATCCATCCATATCCCGCCGCCCGCCTGCCATTTCTCCATCAGATCCAACCAGACATGCCAGACCCCTGCATTAGCTAAACAATAGTCTGGAGAGACTGCGAATGTCTCTAGCTATCCTCCCCATTACCACCACCCATCCCATTTATATTGCATGACAAGGTGCCATACGAACCCCTCATCCAATGTCCCATTGCATGTTAAAACAGAATTGCGGGGGGGTTACTTAGCCTACTGGGCTAGAGCAAGACCCCCAAACACCCATGCTGGCTCTCTCAGCCAAGCTAGCTGCTGTTTAGTCTTTAATGGTTTAATGGAAGAGATCTAGAGATAGATGACTGGAGTTCTGATGGCCTTTGGTTCTGGTAGATAATGGACAGGCCTGGGCGCAAGGGCTAAGGGTGGGGGAGGGGAGGGTTGGGGTAAGGGTAAAGATACAGTCACTTAAGCCTCTTTGCCGTGCAGCCTGATGGATTATAGCTGATCCAGACTGACACCGGGAGGGGGGCGAGGAAGGCGGGGGGATGTTGACAGGCACTAGACTGGCATCACACACAGTGTCTGGAACCTTTGATAAACTCTTTGCCTGCCCTACCCCAAACCACCCAAACACTCACACTCCGCTATCCTGGCTTTGAGTTCTTCTTACCAAAGGTCAGGATGTTAAGGTGTGTTTCGGTTCCTCCCTGAGGCCCATGCATCACCTTTTGCAACCTCTATCTGCAGGATGTCTGCTCTCTTTCTTTATTTCTTTCTGCATGCTGTTCTCATCATAAATTGCATGCTACCTCCTTGCTTGCTGATTCCTTGAGGCTTGCAGCATTTTTTTTTCTTCTCAGTGTGCAGTGCAGTGTATGGAACGTTGGAGAGACCTCCTGATGGACTTGTTACCTTGAGCTTTGTACTTTGCTTTTGGCCAACAGAGCCATGTCTGTTTCAATCAAAAAGACTAATTGATGTACAGTACATAATCAAACTACAGCATTATTATAATGTCTATTTCATGATAATTGCATTCTTCCCATAGTTGGTTAAATCGTCTTCAGGATCTTGGTAACTAGACAGGGCTCGTGTGACGTGTTTCCTCACACAGGGCAGTGTCTCTTCCTCCATATCAGTCTATTATTCCCTCCTTTCAATCGTTCGTTCCTTCCCTCTCTTTCCTCCCTTCTTCCCAAAAGGCACGCAGGGAGCTGAGGCGCCTGAAGGAGGAGGCCAGGCGTAAGCACGCCGTCGCCATCATTTGGGCCTACTGGCTGGGACTCCAGGTATACCTGCCCACTGCCCAGCCTTCCTTACCCTCCAGCCACCCTTCTAGCCTAACCAGCCACTCCTTTCTACCCTAACCAATCACCCCTTACCCTCTCAGCCACTCCCCGGTCTTTGGTGTTGGAGGTGTAGGCACACTTCACAGAACCAGCATGCAGTCAGCCTCAGCCTATCATAGCTCGGGACCAACCACACAGTGATGACACGGTTCATGCATGTGAGCTCCAGAGTGACTGATTTAATATCTGGACAGTCCAGTACCAAAGGATATGCCCTCCTACCCTCCCCTCCTGTATCCCTGCAGTGACACACATTACGTTATTATGATGTACAATGAGGTGTAATGTACGTCTATCCTGCTCTCTCCATGAGGCCAGCAGGGCTTTAGATAAGCTGGCTATGGTTGGTTATAATTCATTCACAGATGCTCTTTTTTTTTCTTTTTTTTGCTCGTTCTTGAAGACTGCAGCCTCTTAACAGAGAGGTCAAAGGCACTACTGACCCTGACTGACATGGATGGATGTCTGTCTGTCTCTAGCAATTGCTGTATGTCCTGTCTGCATCATGTGCATGATAAGCTGTGTAACCATCAACATGTCTAACCCTCTATAGGTCTTGTTGTCTGATGCTATATCTACTCCATTCTCCAGTCCTTTTCTCATGTATTACTGTAGTCTGAGTGGCCCAATCCTGTCATCACATTAATTGACTGCACAATGTGCATGTCACCTTTGCACATCAGAGCAGCTCTCAGAACCTGTTAAAACCTGTCGACTCCAATCAGTGTGATTTAAATTGATCACCTCATTATTAATTAACTATGTGACATCTCATTTTCAGAAAAAAACATTTAGGAGAAAGTCCCATTCTGATTTGAGTTGAGTGCTCAACAGATTTTCCCTCCCTTTGTTTGTATGGTGTTGCTTGAGTTCATTGTAACTAACCACGTCTGCCTGTTGCTATAGTCATCACCACTGTAATCTCTTCTCTATTGGCCCCATGCCTCAAATCAGATCACTGTGGGGATGGATGATTGACGGCCAGTTGTCTCCTTGGTTACAGGTCCGCCGGGAGTACAGGAAGTTCTTTAGGGCCAACGCTGGCAAGAAGATCTACGACTTCACCATCCAGAGAATCGTAAGTAGAAGCGTGAATGTAGCCTGGTGCCAGATCTATTTATGCTGTCTTGCCGAGTTGGCAAGTCCACACAATCAGATCTGGGACAAGGCTAGAATGAATTAGTTGTGTATCCCTTTAAGCACTGATGGGTAGTGTCCATTTGAATCACTAAGGGATGGTTTCCCGGGCACAGATTAATCTTAGTCCTAGAGTAAAAATCACATTAAATGGAGAATCTCCGTTGAACATGCTTCTCGGATTAGGCTTAAACTTTGTCCAGGAAACCAGAGTTCTATGTTCCTGAATGTCAACAGTAATCCAAGTCTGAAAGGGAGGTATTGAATAGCCTTTCTCCCTCTCCCTCCAGATGCAGAAGTACTTCCTTGGTCTGAAGACCACTACAATGTCCCCTATGGACAACAGCTGGCCGGCAAAGCCTTATGGCTTCCTGGAGGGAGCTCACACTCAGCTCAGGAGGATCTTCCACCTCTGGAGGGTTTGTTATTATCTTTGGCTGTTCTTTCAAGGGGGCATCACTGATTTTACAGGTCAAAGGGTCAAGTTGTTGTATATGCCACTACCCAGCAGGCACATCTGGTTGCTAGGATGTCATTATTAACAGATTACAACCTTGTTGTAAACTGGTTGTAGTAATGTACAACCAGCTTTGCCCACTGGCTTTATAGTTTATAGTTTGAGGGACAAACAAACTTCCCAGGGATTGATGATGTATCTTTTGAATTATCAGTGCAAGAAATACCGGGGCCAGTTCACAGAGGAGAAGAAGGCTGTGTATGAGGAGAAACTTGAGGCCAGTGAGATCTTCAAGGACAAGAAGGCTCTGTACCCCAGCAGGTATAACATATTTCCCTCCTTGATTCACTCATTACATGATGTTTGACGTGAAGCTAATGTTGCAAGAAAATTTTACTAGCAGCCATTTTAGCTCCTTTTTCCTGAGTATAATCAATGCATTGCATTCCTCTCTGTTGCATCCTTGTGTCCGTTAAAAGCGCTATATAAAATGCATTATTATTGTTTAGTGTCAGCCAGCCTTTCAAGGGAGACTATCTGGAGATCCAGAAGAACCCCAAGTACCAGAAGCTGAACAGTGCTATGGAGGAGAAGGTGCTACTGGCTGACTTGGTGAACAAGATCAACAGGGCCAACGGCAAGGCAAGTACCTTTCTCAAAGTGCCTTACCTCAATCAAATCTGTTCATGTAACTGTAATGAAGCCTGAGGGAGTCAACAGTCTAACAGGTCTGAACACAGTTTATATGGACCAAACTCTTCAGGCATAGCTGTATTATTAGAGGATATCTGTAACTATGCTGTACAGTAGTCAAAGGAAAACTAATGTTTTATATTTGACAGATTCAGCCTACCTATGTTTTTATACCACTATCACCGTATAAATGCTCTGTTTTTGCTATTAATGAGTTTATACATGTATTGGTTGCTTTTATAATTACAATTTTGCCATGTACTTTATAAGTAAATAACTGGTTTCTCTACTAATTTCTCTACTGTAAAATAGTGTTACCAAATTCTTGGCGTATTAAACCTAGTCTGTCCTTGTTACAGGGGTCGCCGAGGCTCTTCCTGCTGACCAAAAGCAACTTTGTCCTGGCTGACCAGAAGACGGGCCAGGTGAAGGCCAGCGTGCCGCTACCAGACCTCGCTAGCGTGTCGGTCAGCACCCAGAGTGACGGCTTTTTCGCCCTCAAGCTCAAAGAGGTGATGGAGGGGAGCGTGCCCACTCCAGCTCCACTGTGATGCACTTACATATGGACATCATCCAGCGATCGAAAACGCAGTGACCAAAGCTGGTTGAAATGAATCTGCTTTGCTTGCTGCATAAATCCACTGGTTGCAAACTGGTTCTAATGATGGAATTTCAACCAGTTTAGCCCCTCTGTGTGTCTAATTATATTAGTCATGTCCTGATTCATAACTTTTAGTGTAACGTTAAGGGCTAACCATAGAAAGATTGGGTAGGCATATTGAGATTGAAAAGACTAACACCCCTCTGTGTTTTTTACCCATAGGGCTCTGCTTCAGCTTCCAAAGGTGACTTCCTGCTGAGCAGTGAGCATCTTATAGAGATCATCACCAAACTCCACCGCATAGGGACCACTGCTGCAGACAGGGACCAGATCAACATTGACATCTCAGACGAGTAAGAACCGGAGACACGTCGCCATATTGACTTTATGGTGCAATGCTGCTGTTGTTTTTCTTAGTCAAATCCTGGCCTGGTCCCAGATGTGTTTGTAATGTATTGCCAACTGCCTCTACTCATTGTTACGTTTACAAAAACAGATCTGGGATCAGTGTAATTAAATCCTGTGATGTCAGATGGTTTCTTATCCTACTTCCTCTGTGTCTCTGGCAGGTTCCTGGTGCAGTTCAAGCAGGACAAGGTGTGTGTGAAGTTCATCCAGGGGGGGCCTAAGAACGGAAACAGTGCTGCCTGCAAACGCAAGAACAACCGCCTACTGGAGGTGTCTGTGCCATCACCATAGAGATGACAAAGCCTCCTATAATACTTAGTTGTCATGACAGTTCACAATCAGGCCTGAACTCCAGCCCCCGCCCCCCAATGACTGTGCAATTACTCTGCTTTTTGTTTTTCGTTGTTGTTTCCTCTATTCAGAATCCTTGCATCACTGTAATATTTAACTGCGCTGACACTTTTGGTAGAGAGTGAAAGACCCATAGGATTGCATGGCGATAGGGTTATAGGAGAGAAAGATGAAGAAAAAAACAATATTTTACTAGTTTTAAAAGATGTGGGTGAAAGAAAGAAGTGCTCTCTTGTCAATGGAGCACAAGATATCTCCAGTCAGATGATACTGATTGTTGAGCTTGGGAAAGCTAATATGCAGGCTGTGTGGTGTGGTATCAAGCCATACCCATGTTCAGAGATCTGTAAAGGGCAAAGAAAGTGCTGACAAGACACACCCCTGCACTAGATTTGGGTCCTCATCGGTTTATCTGTTTACGCTCTGAAATGGCAACTCAATAGATCAACGATGACCAGAGAGCTTTCAGGATTGCTCTAAAGTTTTCTCTGAAAGTTAAACTATGACTGCACTTGTAATGTTCACCTGGGTGAGTTCAAATTTTAAAAGATAGTGATTAATAGTCAAAATATTATCTGGGTTGTTTTTGTTTTCCTTTGCTGACACCTACACAACTGACTACAGTGGGTGGTCAAGTACAAGAATCAACACTTGTCAAATGTGATTTGCCAAGTGATCGATTGTCAACCACTTAGTATCCTTAACTCCCCTGTGCCATTCAGCCGCCCTACTGTGTGAGGTGCCATGACGTGCTGCATATATCCATCTGTAGTCATCTAGTCAGGTCTTGGACACTAACAAAAAAACAAAAAGTTGAAGGGTCCCTACTCAGTTTATAAGTAGATGCCAAAAAAAAGTTGAAAGGGGGCCTCAATCAACCAGGACCAAGACTTTATTTGAAAACACTGCACACTTTTCTCACTCTCCAGTTGTCCTTAAAGTACTTTACATCTCTAAACTTTACCACAGGAATTGAGATGGACCCCAGGGTTCCCAAGTCTACCTTGATAACTATCCCAGATTCAATGCTGTTCAGTCTTTTTAGAGCCACAAGGCTCAATGGTCCTCTTGTTTGAAATTGAAGGGAAATGGAACTCTTTGCCTACAACGCTGCCTAGGCTAGGCTACACCATCTCAAGCATCCCTCCACCCTTTGGCATGAGAGTAATAAAATAGTAAGAGGATGCAGCATGGCAACAGACAGAACATAAGATTGAGTCCTACATTCTGTGACTGACATTTCTCAAACGCATGCTGTAGAGAAACACTCCCTCACTGACTGTATCATACACATCAACTGTAAATGCTCAAACAGACCCAGCATGGATGGAGTATGTACGGATAAATTATAGTGTCCTCATGCTAGTTCTCTCATTGCTGTGCTGCAGAAATATCTCTATATATATTTGCCATTGCAATGTGGGCTGTAATATATATATTTTGTAGCCCCACTCTGGCTAATAATAAATGCAGTGTTTTTCTTGGGATTGTGCGTATGGCCATGTAGTATATTCTTGGGAAGTTTTTTCAGAAATCTAGCAATCACAGCTTCACTGTCTGCTCTGCCTGTGTATGAATGTGATATACTTTACACACACACACACACAAGCCAATGTCACTTCAATCATTGCTCTATTTGGAAGTATATTTAATGATATTCTTTATCGGGATGTTTTAGTGGGGGGTTTTGTACTGTTGACTTCAAGGTTAAACCAATGGGTTCTCTGGTGGTGGCAATGTGGAGGTGGAAGCTCAGCCAAACTGCTCTAGATCACATACCTATAGATTACTGGTGTACCTTAAAATAAATAACTTTTTTACATGTTTTTGTAATTCCACAGGTGGACTTGAGGAATTATTGTTTTTTCCTTCCACGGGGGAAGATGTTGAACTGAGTCAATGCATGTTTGTGCTTCTCAGTTCTGTACAGTTTGAGATTTCAATGCAGTTTGCTATAACCACCTCTGTGTTTGTATTTGAAGTAAAATATGAAAAATAATGATATACAATGATGTATGCATTCTTGTTGTGTGCCTAATGTAACCTGCGCTGCGAGATGGAGAACATGGAAGTGTTTCAGTCCTCAATGTAACAAATTTACAAGTAATGCTTTTCAAATTAAAAAAGCAATAAATAAATGGACTACTTTGTGATTTTGTTGGTTTTGAATGCATATGTGCATCAGTTCAGTTTATGATCTCTCAAAACGGATGTTTCCCAGTCAGCATTACCAGCCATCGACCGTTAACCATTGGAGGGGGGATACACAAACGAACAACATGTTAACTGTATCTTATATCCATCAAACTCAAGTAATACACTCTTTCTGAACTTTCGAGCTTATTCTAGACTCCTGTTATGCATGTATTTTCACATATGTCCATCCTAATGGGCTTAACCTACAGTACTTAAAGTGAACAGTACACTCACTGTAAAAACTACCACCACTTTGTCCATTAGATCAAACTGAGATTACATGTATCACTAGTGTAAAAGGTGAGCTGAGAGGCCTCTCAGCTCTCCTGGTACACAGATAGCAAGGGGTGGGTGGACTAGACCAGGCAGCTACCTAAATGTTTTCCATCACATCTGGAGAGTTGTCCCTGGTTAAATTCTGCGGCTTGGGGAGGCTGCCAGCAGCAGTACCCTGGGAGCAGCCCTTGACAGATATAAATAGCCCACAATTATGGGCTGTCCTGGACCAAGTTCCCATCAGTCTTGTAGTCTTCTGCAGGCTGGGAAACGATGGTGTGGCCTATCCTTCTTTTGAGAAGACAACCAGCCCTCTGAGCAGGGCTAATGGCAGACAGTACTGACAAAGCATCGCATTGTGTAGACACATGTAGGCTACATGTGATTGACAGTGGATAAGAAATCAGAGCTCTCAATAAAGAAATATAATCTATGAACACCATTGCAATAATTTGATTCATCCTCTTGTGTATATAGTTTGAGTTTGGTGGTATCTAAAATACATGTGGAACTAAATTCCTGCATAATAGTATCACATCAGTGACGCTAATAAATAGACTTATGGGGCCCTCGGGTTTTTCTGGGTTTCAGAGTTAAGCCTCTGGCGCCACCTAGTGGAATTCCAGTTAAGGAACCAGCTGAGATCGGCTACTGGTATACTGTATCTCCCTACAGGCGGGAAATATATCCTTATCAAAAAAGTCTGCTAAGGGGTTCGATAGAGAGACGTCCTAGTTCATAAGTAATCATGGCAACACGGTGGGGAATCTGCAGTGCAGGGAAAATCAGCCACGACTTTTCAGTTGCTCTGAGGACCCTACCTCACGAAG
The DNA here is from genome assembly GCF_002021735.2 of Oncorhynchus kisutch. Lineage (NCBI taxonomy): Eukaryota > Metazoa > Chordata > Actinopteri > Salmoniformes > Salmonidae > Oncorhynchus > Oncorhynchus kisutch. The sequence continues at coordinate 52,847,376 of NC_034175.2, read as the reverse complement.
ACCACCAGGTAAACGTTATTTGTGATTGGGAATGAGGGGGAATCCTAAAACACTTGCGCGATTAGGCTACTCGCTTATAAGCAAGGGTGAAGTGTATTTTTGAGAAGACATTTGGTATTATTGCAGAATAATTTAATGAATGTTTTACTCGTTAGTGACATCAGTGAGAAGAAAACATATTTTTTTTGTAAATAACTTCCATGTTCTGTGGTTGCGTAATTGTCCATTTATTGCATGTTGTGTAAATGTTTACCGTAATTCTCCTAATACTGGGACAATCAAATATTAATTTATGTTAAGTAAGGCACAATGTGTAATTTCAACACCCTGACCCTGCCAAATTGAGGAATGTGGTTGAGGAAAAGTTAACATAAATGTTTATGGGATTCAAGTAAGAAATTAAAGGTTATTTAAAACGCTATTATCACTCTAAATACTATTACCATCTATGACCACTTTGGAAATAAGCGTTTTAAGTGCTATCCCCTAGGAATACATCTTGTTGTATATATTTTTTACAAAATAAATTATATTCAATTTACCTCTAATTGAAACAATTCAAACTGTTATCTTTTTCAGATTGTGGCTGTTGCTGCTCGGAATCTCCATCATGCACAAGAGTTTGCCAAAAAGCACAACATCCCAAGAGTCTATGGGAGCTATGAGGAGCTAGCAAAAGACTCAGAGATAGGTGGGTTCTATCATGAAATCCCTTACCCTGGTACAGATCTGGTTAAAAAATGTTATCTTGACTCATGCTCTTGACAAGAGATACTGTATAGCCAAGGTGTTTGACCATTTCAGGCCTCAAATCATCTGTACCCTTGGGATAAAACCTGATAACCAATGTGGAATAGGCTTGTTGCCTTAAATTGACTGGAGCTGTAAACCCATGCTCGAACCCCTATCTTTCTTTGCAGATGTGGTGTATGTGGGAACCATCCACTCTCACCACCTGAGCACAGGTAAGCTCTTCTTGACCTCCCATAAGAACGTGCTCATAGAGAAACCCCTGGCCATGAATCTAAGAGAGGTACTGGAGCTCACCAACACAGCCAAGGAGAATGATGTCTTTCTGATGGAGGTACTGTACAGGGGGACACCTGACACTTTAAACATGGTCATACAAGTTTGCTCTAAAGCTCCATCTGATCATATACTTCCACATACAGTACATCAACACTGACATATTTATACTGCGGTATGGTTTGTCCGGAATAATATATGTTGGGCTGACATACAGTACCAGTCAACACTATGAAATGACACATATGGAATCATGTAGTAACCAAAAACGTGTTAAACAAATGAAAATATATTTGAGATTCTTCAAAGTAGCCACTCTTTGCCTTGATGACAGCTTTGCACAGTCTTGGCATTCTCTCAACCAGCTTCACGAGATAGTCACCTGGAATGGATTTCCATGAACAGGTGTGCCTTGTTAAAAGTGCATTTGTGGAATTTCTTTGGTATACAGAATATAGCCCTAGGTAAAAGACCAAGTCCATATTATGGCAAGAACAGCTTAAATAAGCAAAGAGAAACAACAGTCCATCATTACTTTAAGACATGAATGTCAGTCAATACGGATCATTTCAAGAATTTGATGAAACTATGATGAAACTGGATCTCATGAGGACCGCCACAGGAAAGGAATACCCAGAGTTACCTCTTCTGCAGAGGACAAGTTCATTAGAGTTACCAGCCTCAGACATCGGCAATTAACTGCACCTCAGATTGCAGCCCAAATAAATGCTTCACAGAGTTCAAGTAACAGACACATCTCAACATCAACTGTTCAGAGGAGACTGCGTGAATCAGGCCTTCGTGGTCGAATTGCTGCAAAGCAATCACTACTAAAGGACACCAATAAGAAGACAAGACTTTCTGGGACAAGAAACACAAGCAATGGACATTAGACCGGTGGAAATCTGTCCTTTGGTCTGATGAGTCCAAAATGTGCGATTTTTGGTTCCAACCACTGTGTCTTTGTGAGACACAGAGTACTTGAACAGATGATCTACACAAATGTGGTTTCCACCGTAAAGCATGGAGGAGGTGGAGTGATGGTGCTTTGCTGGTGACACTGTCCGTGATTTATTTAGAATTCAAGGCACACTTAACCAGCATGGCTACCACAGCTTTCTGCAGTGATACGCCATCCCATCTGGTTTGAGCTTAGTGGGACTATCATTTGTTTTTCAACAGGACAATGACCCAACACACCTCCAGGCTGTGTAAGTGCTATTTGACCAAGAAGGAGAGTGCTGGAGTGCACATCAGATGACCTGGCCTCTACAATCACCCAACCTCAACCCAACTGAGATGGTTTGGGATGAGTTGGACCTCAGAGTGAAGGAAAAGCAGCCAACAAGTGCTCAGCATATGTTGGAACTCCTGCAAGACTGTTGGAAAAGCATTGCTTATAAAGCTGGTTGAGAGAATGTTAAGAGTGTGCAAAGCTGTCATTAAGGCGAAAGGTGGCGACTTTGAAGAATCTCAAATCTAAAAAATATTTTGATTGTTTAACACTTTTTTGGTTACTACATGATTCCATATGTGTTATTTCATAGTTTTGATGTCTTCACTATTATTCTACAATGCAGTGAAGCATTCCTCCTATATCCCCCTTCATACAAACCAGATAGCCTCTATCGTAGAGAAGTATTGCAGTAGTAAGACATCCCTCTTATATCTACAGTGTCAAGAAAAAGTATGTGAACCCTTTGGAAGTACATGGATTACTGCATAAATTGATCATAACATTTGATCTGATCTTCATCTAAGTCACAACAATAGACAAATACAGTCTGCTTAAATTAATAAAACTCAATATTGTGTTTTTCTTGTCTATATTGAATACACCATTTAAGCAATCAAATCATTTAATACCATTTAAGCAGTCCAATCAATGAGGCAAGATTGGAGATATTGGTTAGAGATGCCCTGCCCTATACAAAACACTCACAAAAATGTTGTTTGCTATTCACAAGAACCATTGCCTGATGTGAACCATGCCTCAAACAAAAAAGATCTCAGAAGACCTAAGATTAAGATTTGTTGACTTGCATAAAGCTGGAAAGGGTTACAAAATTATCTCTAAAAGCCTTCATCAGTCCACGCTAAGACAAATGTCTATAAATGGAGAAAGTTCAGCACTGTTGCTACTCTCACTAGGAGTGGCCACCCTGCAAAGATGACTGCAAGAGCACAGCGCAGAATGCTCAATGAGGTTAAGAAGAATCCTAGAGTGTCACCTAAAGACTTACAGAAATCTCTGGAACATGCTTACATCTCTGTTGACCAGTCTACGATACGTAAAACACTAAACAAGAATGATGTTCATGGGAGGACACCACCGAAGAAGTAATTGGATTATTTTGTGTTCACATTTTGAATCGGAGGTGTTATTGTGCTCCGGACCATGTTACCCTGTGTTTTGGGTTGGTCAGTGTTTTCCGCCCTGTGTTTTGGGCATGACCATTTTGTGCCGGAATAAAGTGCATTTTTCTGTGAACCTTCTGCTCGCTGTACCTGATTCCTACCTTCCACTCCTAGTCATCCGTGACACTCAACAGGAGTTTGGTGATGCAACAGGACAATGACCCAAAACGCAGAAGTAAATCCACAACAGAATGGCTTCAACAGAAAACAAATATGCCTTCTGGAGTGACCCAGTCAGAGTCCTGACTTCAACCCGATTGAGATGCTGTGGCATGACGTCGAGAGCGGTTCATGCCAGACATCCCAAGAATATTGCTGAACTGAAACAGTTTTGTAAAGAGGAATGGTCCAAAATTCCTCCTGACCGTTGTGCACGTCTGATCCGCAACTACAGAAAATGTTTGGTTAAGGTTATTCCTGCCAAAGGACGGTCAACCAGTTATTAAATTCAAGGGTTAACATACTTTTTCCACCCTGCACTAGAGGTCGACTGATTAATTGGCATGGCATGGCCGATTAATTAGGGCCGATTTCAAGTTTTCATAACAATCGGTAATCTTCCTTTTTGGACGCCGATTATGGACGATTACATTGCAATCCACGAGGAGACTGCGTGGCAGGCTGACCACCTGTTACGCGAATGCAGCATCAAAAGGACCTTGTGGCTTCAAGGAGCCAAGGTAAGTTGCTAGCTAGCATTAAACTTATCTTATAAAAAACAATCAATCTTCACATATACATGGTTGATGATATTACTAGGTTAACTAGCTTGTCCTGCGTTGCATAAAAATGAATGTGGTGCCTGTTAATTTATAATTGAATTACAGGCTTCTTAAACTTCAACAAACGGGTGATGATTTAACAAAAGCGCATTCGCGAAAAAAGCACATTGGTTGCACAAATGTACCTAACCATAAACAACAATACCTTTCTTAAAATCAATACACAGAAGTATATTTTTTTTAAACCTGCAAATTCATTAGCAGGCAATATTAACTAGGGAAACTGTGTCACTTCTCTTGCGTTCAGTGCAAGCAGAGTCAGGGTATATGCAGCAGTTTGGGCCACCTGGTTCGTTGCAAACTGTGTGAAGACCATTTCTTCCTCACAAAGACCGTAATTAATTTGCCAGAATTTTACATAATAATGACATAACATTGAAGGTTGTGCAATGTAACAGCAATATTTAGACTTAGGGTTGCCACCCGTTCGATAAAATACATAACGGTTCCGTATTTCACTGAAATAATAAATATTTTGTTTGTTGTTCCAGATTTGACCATATTAATGACCAAAGACTCGTATTTCTATGTGCTTATTATATTATTATATTATTATTATTATATATATTAAGTTAAAATAAAAGTGTTCATTGTTCAATCAGTATTGTTGTAATTGTCAGTATTACACATATATTCAGTGCCTTGCGAAAGTATTCGGCCCCCTTGAACTTTGCGACCTTTTGCCACATTTCAGGCTTCAAACATAAAGATATAAAACTGTATTTTTTGTGAAGAATCAACAACAAGTGGGACACAATCATGAAGTGGAACGACATTTATTGGATATTTCAAACTTTTTTAACAAATCAAAAACTGAAAAATAGGGCGTGCAAAATTATTCAGCCCCTTTACTTTCAGTGCAGCAAACTCTCTCCAGAAGTTCAGTGAGGATCTTTGAATGATCCAATGTTGACCTAAATGACTAATGATGATAAATACAATCCACCTGTGTGTAATCAAGTCTCCGTATAAATGCACCTGCACTGTGATAGTCTCAGAGGTCCGTTAAAAGCGCAGAGAGCATCATGAAGAACAAGGAACACACCAGGCAGGTCCGAGATACTGTTGTGAAGAAGTTTAAAGCCGGATTTGGATACAAAAAGATTTCCCAAGCTTTAAACATCCCAAGGAGCACTGTGCAAGCGATAATATTGAAATGGAAGGAGTATCAGACCACTGCAAATCTACCAAGACCTGGCCGTCCCTCTAAACTTTCAGCTCATACAAGGAGAAGACTGATCAGAGATGCAGCCAAGAGGCCCATGATCACTCTGGATGAACTGCAGAGATCTACAGCTGAGGTGGGAGACTCTGTCCATAGGACAACAATCAGTCGTATATTGCACAAATCTGGCCTTTATGGAAGAGTGGCAAGAACAAAGCCATTTCTTAAAGATATTTTAAAGATAAAGTGTCGTTTAAAGTTTTCCACAAGCCACCTGGGAGACACACCAAACATGTGGAAGAAGGTGCTCTGGTCAGATGAAACCAAAATTGAACTTTTTGGCAACAATGCAAAACATTATGTTTGGCGTAAAAGCAACACAGCTCATCACCCTGAACACCATCCCCACTGTCAAACATGGTGGTGGCAGCATCATGGTTTGGGCCTGCTTTTCTTCAGCAGGGACAGGGAAGATGGTTAAAATTGATGGGAAGATGGATGGAGCCAAATACAGGACCATTCTGGAAGAAAACCTGATGGAGTCTGCAAAAGACCTGAGACTGGGACGGAGATTTGTCTTCCAACAAGACAATGATCTAAAACATAAAGCAAAATCTACAATGGAATGGTTCAAAAATAAACATATCCAGGTGTTAGAATGGCCAAGTCAAAGTCCAGACCTGAATCTAATCGAGAATCTGTGGAAAGAACTGAAAACTGCTGTTCACAAATGCTCTCCATCCAACCTCACTGAGCTCGAGCTGTTTTGCAAGGAGGAATGGGAAAAAATTTCAGTTTCTCGATGTGCAAAACTGATAGACATACCCCAAGCGACTTACAGCTGTAATCGCAGCAAAAGGTGGCGCTACAAAGTATTAACTTAAGGGGGCTGAATAATTTTGCACGCCCAATTTTTCAGTTTTGGATTTGTTAAAAAAGTTTGAAATATCCAATAAATGTCGTTCCACTTCATGATTGTGTCCCACTTGTTGTTGATTCTTCACAAAAAAATACAGTTTTATATCTTTATGTTTGAAGCCTGAAATGTGGCAAAAGGTCGCAAAGTTCAAGGGGGCCGAATACTTTCGCAAGGCACTGTATATAAAAATATTTTTTTTTGGTCCTCCAATAATCGGTATCGGCGTTGAAAAATCTTAATCGGTTGACCTCTACCCTGCACTGTGAATGTTTACGCGGTGTGTTCACTAAAGACATGAAAGCGTATACTTGTTTGTGTGTTATTAGTTTAAGCAGACTGTGTTTGTCTATTGTTGTGACTTAGATTTTATTCTGAAATCAAGGTAATTCCAAAGGGTTCACATACTTTTTCTTTCCACTGTATCTCCGTTATATCTCCCAGGCCATCTGGACTCGTTTCTTCCCTGTGTCTGTAGAGGTGGGCAGGCTGCTGGGCCAGGGTGAGGTGGGAGAGGTCCAGATGGTAAGGGCCGACCTGGGAGCCCCCCTCACACACATCCCTCGCCTGACCCATAGAGAGCTGGGTGGAGGGGCACTACTGGACCTGGGGATCTACTGCCTGCAGTTTGTCTTCATGGTGTTCAATGGGGAGAGACCGGAGTCCATCCAAGCCATGGGATACTGTATTGACACAGGTAATTGTTGGTATTCTAACTTGAGATCCACTTGCTTAACTTACACACCAGAGTTTCCCTTTTCAAGTCTCCAACTGAAATAAATAAATCGTTTTGCTATTTCTAATGCTTTGTATTTGCACCTCCAGGAGTGGATGGAACAGTAGTTTTGGTCTTAAAGTTCTCTGGGAACAGAATGGCTGTGTGCACGTGCTCCATCACGATGATGCTGACAAATGATGCTGTTATCACTGGGACCAAGGGGACCATCAAGGTAGGAATTAGCAGACACAGACACACAGAGGAAATACATTATTCTAACAAGTCACAGCCAGAGGAGGGTGGGAGAAGAAGTGCACACTATAGTTATTGATCTAATGATGAAGATTTTGAATAAATTTAACAAGTTTATGATTCATTGAAGAGCTGATTTTTAATGAACATTTCCATAGCCTCCTGAACAACTTCGATAACCTACGTATACTGAACAAAAATATTAACGTGGACAGCTGATGAAACTGTGGGTTTGCAGCACAATTGAAGAATTTCTGCACCAACCGTCAGAAACCGTCTCAGGGAAGCTCATCTGCGTGCTCGTCATCCTCAGCAGGGTCTTGACCTGACTGCAGTTCGGCGTCAAAACCGACTTCACTGGGCAACTGATCACCTTCAATGGCCACTGGCACGCTGGACAAGTGTGCTCTTCACGGATGAATCCCGGTGTTATCTGTACTGGGCAGATGGCAGACAGTGTGTACAGCGTTGTGTGGGCGAGAGGCTTTCTGATGTCAACATTGTGAACAGAGTGCCTCATGGTGGCAGTGGGGTTATGGTATGGTCAGGCATGAGCTACAGACAACGAACACAATTGCATTTTATCGATGGCAATTTTAATGCACAGAGATTCCGTGACGAGATCCTGAGGCCCATTGTCGTCCCATTCATCCACCACCATCACCTCATGTTTCAAGCATGATAATGCATGGCCCCATGTCGCAAGGATCTGTACACAATTCCTGGAAGCTGAAAATGTCCCAGTTCTTCCATGACCTGCATCCTTTTGTCACCCATTGAGCATGTTTGGGATGCTCTGGCTCAACGTTTACGACAGCGTGTTCCAGTTCCTGCCAATATCCAGCAACATTGCACTGCCATTGAAGAGGAGGGTGACAACATTTCACAGGCCACAATCAACAGCCTGATCAACTCTACGTGAAGGAAATGGTGGTCACACTGGATACTGATTGGGTTTTTGATCCACTCCCCTTCTTTTTTTTAGGTATCTGTGACAATCAAATGCATACGTATATGTATTCTGAATCATGTGAAATCCATAGACTAGGGCCTAATTAATTCATTTCAATTGACTGATTTCCTTATATGAACTGTAACTCAGAAAAAATCTTTGAAATTTTTGCATGCTGCGTTTATATTATTTTGCTCAGTGTGGTTCATTTGATACGTTTGAGAGTTTATTATTCAGAGTACCACAGTGTTTATCAAAACTTGTTTTTGATTAAGCACACCACCATTTATTAGTATCATCAAACAAGCCTCTCTCTTCAATTCCCTATTGAGATCAACAAAGTGTGACATTAATGGCATATCAATGGCTTCAGAGAAAATATCATATTAGGTGTTGTTTCTATCTGAGGTCCCCAACCACATGTGGTGTCCTACGAGCCTGGAGGTGAATGGAGAGGTGACGCAATATCCTCTCCCTGAGCCCAGCCTTCCCCTCAACTTCATTCACAGTACTGGGCTGCGCTACGAAGCAGAGGAGGTCAGGCAGTGTCTGCTTAAAGGTAGGCTTTACACAAAGCAACTTGAACCATTTAATATTACAACACACCTTACTGAAATCAAAATAGAGTTTGCACCAAAAACAGCCCAAGCCGATAGGGGAAATGGTATGGGAATCTGCAGGTTTGAGACCGACTACATTGCAGTCAGAATTACTCAATTTACAAATCACCTTGCATCCCACCAAATAACTGGTCATTATGTGATCAAGATTAGCGATTATGCACTTTGCCTTGCTCAAACATGCTGATTGTTTCCATCAGAGCTGAAGGAGAGCTCTGGAATGCCTTGGTCACACTCACACCTTCTCGCCGAGGTCATGGATGAAGCCAGAAGACAAGTGGGAGTGACATATAATCAAGACAGCATCCAATGAGAAATAATGCAACCCAAGTCCCCCTTTCTCAGTCATGGATGCACTCTCTACCGATGCTAGTCAGCAGGTGACTTCGGTCCAATGAATGCTATAGGTTATGCTGTTATGATGGTTAAACTAAGGGGGTGTGCTTGGGGCGGCTCCCTCTGATCTGCCTAGTAATAATGGTCTGTGTCCCAAATTGCACCATATTCCCTTTATGGTGCACCCCAGTGCATGAGTCCTGGTCAAAGTAGTGAACAGGGTGCCATTTGGGATGCAGACATGGTCTCAGGAGGTTTTAATAACTTATGAGGCTAATCGGCCTATGATGTTTATTTCATGAGGACCAACCCATTCATGGTGATTTTTTTTTTATGGATATGTGCCAGTTATGTTCAGCTTGCCAGCATCCATCCTATTGAGTTTGCTGTTTTGCTTGTTTGACCTCAAGCGATTGGCCAGTCACTTAGTAGGTAATAGGTTACAACAGAACAGACTACGTGTTACCTTGCTAGTTAGAGAGAACACTGATCTCCAGATTGGAGTTGAGTGCAATACTCCTCATTCTGCTAATGTAACATAGTCTACCACCACTGCAGGGGAGATGATCAGCAGGCCTATTGCTTATTTCCTTATTTTTCTATAATTTTGGAAAGTGACTAATTATGGCCACAACAAGGTCAAGGTCATCCAAGGTCACACAGAGGTTCATAGCAGTCTGGGAGGTTGTGTCGCAGACCGAGTCTCTGTGACATAGAAATTCAGACATAAAACCAGACGTTTATTGAAGTTGTGTATTGATTGCATTGATGAGGACGCTCATTAAATAATTGTAAAGATATCCTCATTAGTTCACCTGTAAAAGAGAGATATGCATGTTTAGTGCTTCTACACCTGCATTGCTTGCTGTTTGGGGTTTTAGGCTGGGTTTCTGTACAGCACAGATATATCAGCTGATGTAAGAAGGGCGATATAAATACATTTGTTTTTTTGTTTTGTTTTTTGTTTAGTCGGAACGTTGGTAATTGGTTTTAGAGCGTGAATGTTAATATAAGGATGTTGTTTTAAAGCGACTACTAATGTAATGAAATGAGATCACCATTTATATGGATAAATAAATGTTTTACAATTAACGTTATTGAAAGAGCTGTTAGTTCCTGGTGCGTCTCCCACAAAGGTGTCAAATGTGCGCTCAGGAGCGGAAGGTTTATCCTGTGACGTGAGTATGGCAAAGTTAGCTAATTCCCGGGGAAGACATGGTTGTATCACTGTGTTATTTATGCTTGAAGAATGGTTTAAACCACTTATTAATGTGTGGATACACAGGCATATTTAAAGCCTAAGTTATGTTTTGAATTAGTTCGATTTGTGATTTAATTCAGTTCCCTTTGAATCAGCTGTTTTCTCTAAGGAGAAAATCATGCACACATTTAAAAACTATATGTTACTTATCCTTTTATCTAGAAAATGTCTTGCACAACTAGCTAATTTTGGTTTGATTACTTTGCACATTTATTTTGGGATTCCACCCCTGTAAATGTGATTTGCCTGATGAGGCACGAGGGGTGAAATTTCATTGAAGTGCATTTGTCTCCACGTTTCCTCACCTCTGCTTCTCGATTACCTTTGACCTTTTTCAAAAGCAGGACAGGACTGAGGAGCATCGAGCAAAACCAATTGAGATTCTCCCAATAATTGTGCACTTGCTCCCCTATAAGCAAAATCCATGAGGGGGCGTGTACAAGGACTAGTAACCGGAAGGTTGCAAGTTCAAACCCCCGAGCTGACAAGGTACAAATCTGTCGTTCTGCCCCTGAACAGGCAGTTAACCTGTCTTTGAAAATAAGAATTTGTTCTTAACTGACTTGCCTAGTTAAATAAAGGTAAAAAAATAAATCAAATATAAATACATTGAACTTATTAGTGCCAAGAATTAGGAATGAGAACAATTTATTAGTAATACTCTTGACTTTGCAGAATCTCTGCACTCGACCGATTTTAGTGGAGCATGGCAACTGTCCGAAAAGGGTAGAAAGAGGCTACCGTGTGTAAGATTTAGATCAACTTACTATAAATACAGAATAATCATTCATAATATTTTATTTGGGATTATTTTATCCTTTGTTATGTAATATTTAAACATTAGATCATTTTATGGTATTAATTCATGTTTTTCTCTAACCCTGTTCCCTCCTGGTGAAGTGTGAAAGGGATCCACATCATATCAACCATAGCAACCTACTGGGACATGGGGTGTTTCATCCTGCAAAAGGGTTGCTACAAGCATGTTGGGAACATGAGCAAGGATGGAACATGAGCTTTGGATGGTTGGGTATACCCAGTTGAGGGAGTTGGGACTGTATGGAAGGGAGGTAAGCCCCAGTGTAGCTATTGTTGTAAACACAACATGGCTACTCCTGCCTCTAGTAGTAGAACTGTTGGAGAGACTACTCAAAGATAGCGAGGGGTTTGATTCAAATAAAATGTTATTGGTCACAGTGAAATGCTTACTTCCGAGCCCATTCCCAACAATGCAGAGTTAAAAAGTAAGGCAAATATTTGCTGAATAAAACAGGAAATAGTAACACAATAAAAACAGTAAGACTATATACAAGGAGTACCAGTACCGAGTCAATGTGCAGGCGTACGAGGTAGTTGAGGTAATTGAGGTAATGCAGTATGTACATGTGGGTAGGGGTAAAAGTGACTAAACCATCAGGATATACAGTATAATAAACAGAGTAGCAGCATTGTGTGTGTGTTGGAGTGTTAGTGTAGTATGTGTGAGTGAGTGAGTGTTTGGGTAGAGTCTAAGCAGTGCAAGGGAGTCAGAGCCAAACTAAATAATAAAGGGGATCAATGTAAATTGTCCGGGTAGCCATTTGATTAACTGTTCAGCAGTCTTATGGCTTTGGGGTAGAAGCTGTTCAGGTTCCTTTTGGTCCCAGACTTGGCGCTCCGGTACCACTTGCCATGCGGTAGCAGAGAGAACAGTCTATGACTTGGGTAGCTGACACCGCCTGGTATAGAGGTCCTAGCTAATTTTGATCACTTTGCACATTTATTTTGGGATTCCACCCCTGTAAATGTAATTTGCCTGATGAGGCATGAGTGGAGTAATTTCTTAGAAGTGCATCTGGGAGTTCGGCCTCAGTGATGTACTGGACTGTACGCAGTAGCACCTTGCTGATTTGTTTAAAGGTCCAATGCAGCCGTTTTTATCTTAAATTCAAATAATTTCTGGGTAACAATTAAGTGCCTTACCGTGAATGTTTTCAATTAAAATGGTCAAAAATAAACTAAAATAGCTTCTTAGCTAAATGCAATTTCTCTAGCAAGAATTTAGCTGCGACTGTTTGGGAGTGGAATGAGAGAAGGGCCTCATTTGAAAAGCCTAATGGGAGGGATGTGTAACCTGAACTAGCTGTTATTGGCAACCTCGTAGTGTGGAAATATATATGAATCACGGGAAACTGCACTGGACCTTTTAATAGACGTCTGGATACTGATGCAGATGGTTCAAAATACTGCACCTTAGAAATGTTGTACTGGGTCAGCATTTGTAGTGCAGGAATGTGGGGTTGCAGTCAGGAAATGTATTATAGACAACCTGGCATGACAGAGCTGATGGCTGTACTGTTGGCCTTGCAGTTGGTGGAGGAAGTCAAGCCAGACAGAGTAGTTATTTGGTCTGACCAGTGACGTGTATTCATGGATGCCAAGGTAAGCCAGGCTTCTCCCCCAAAAAAAGAAAATAATGTATCTTTCATCTCTGTTTCATAATTTTCCTTCAATTCACAAAAGGCTGAATATATTTCACCGGAGAACGCATCCTAGTGAGCGAAAGTATAAAATAATAGCCAAACTGAGTGAGCTCAACTGTGAATGGTCCTGGTGCACCAAAAAAAAGTGTAAAGGGAAGCCCGTTTGGATTTGGCGTCATTCCTATCGCATTGAGAGCATATGTAATTTACAAAAACAACTTGAACTGTTGCATCTCATTCTGTTGTTGTCCTCCGGTGGCTAGCCAGCTAGCTAAAATGGGCCCTTTCGTAAATTAGCCATGGATGGAGACAGGGATTTGGACTTGGAATTGTACTTAATTCTCCATACTGGCCAATGATTATAACGGCGATTCTGATCCAACCATCAATTCATACATTGTGCCCCTGGCCTGAGGATGTAAGTTCAATATGCAGCTAGATCTAACGTTACCCATGAAAGGAAGTTAGGCTAGCGAGCAAGCATTTTAGCCAAGTAGCCTAGGACAAGAACAAAAATACAAGCGTGTACTGTATGAGAGTGTGATAGACCGTTTCGTTAACATGAAAGACTGGAGGATGGCATTGGCCTTTCTCTACAAGTAGGGTGACTCAACATGGTTTTTCTACTTACACGAATGCGCACACAGAAATAAGAACCATGGACTGCCATCATATTTAGCTTATGTTGACTGGACTAAATTGTTTTGGATCTTTTAGTTGTCACTGTATTAGACTAAACGTAGGTGATTTTATGATGTTGAAGTTGAAATAGTGCTGGAATAGTGGAGGTAGGTCCTGTTTTCTTTGTGACTTGCGGTAACTCTCCGTGGTTCTAAAGTAATAGTTGTTTAGTAGTCCCGAAAATGTCTGAACACATTAACTTGCTTGACCTTGCAGTAGGTCATGTAACTGTTAGTTATATGCTTTGTGGACTTCTCTGGACAGAGGTTGCTCTCAGGTTTTGTGATGAAACAAAGGTGTGGTTTAATTTATTCTGACACTGTGTCTTGTTATTGTCTCGGCCTTTAGGCCTACAATGGGGCAAAAAAGTATTTAGTCAGCCACCAATTGTGCAAGTTCTCCCACTTAAAAAGCTGAGAGAGGCCTGTAATAATTCATCATAGGTACACTTCAACTATGACAGACAAAATTAGAAAAAAAATCCAGAAAATCACATTGTAGGATATTTAATGAATGTATTTGCAAATTATGGTGGAAAATAAGTATTTGGTCACCTACAAACAAGCAAGATTTCTGGCTCTCACAGACCTGTAACTTCTTCTTTAAGAGGCTCCTCTGTCCTCTACTCGTTACCTGTATTAATGGCACCTGTTTGAACTTGTTATCAGTATAAAAGACACCTGTCCACAACCTCAAACAGTCACACTCCAAACTCCACTATGGCCAAGACCAAAGAGCTGTCAAAGGACACCAGAAACAAAATTGTAGACCTGCACCAGGCTGGGAAGACTGAATCTGCAATAGGTAAGCAGCTTGGTTTGAAGAAATCAACTGTGGGAGCAATTATTAGGAAATGGAAGACACACAAGACCACTGATAATCTCCCTCGATCTGGGGCTCCATGCAAGATCTCACCCCGTGGGGTCAAAATTATCACAAGAACAGTGAGCACAAATGCCAGAACCACACGGGGGGACCTAGTGAATGACCTGCAGAGAGCTGGGACCAAAGTAACAAAGCCTACCATCAGTAACACACTACGCCGCCAGGGACTCAAATACTGCAATGCCAGATGTGTCCCCCTGCTTAAGCCAGTACATGTCCAGGCCCGTCTGAAGTTTGCTAGAGAGCATTTGGATGATCCAGAAGAAGATTGGGAGAATGTCATATGGTCAGATGAAACCAAAATAGAACCTTTTGGTAAAATTCAACTCGTCGTGTTTGGAGGACAAAGAATGCTGAGTTGCATCCAAAGAACACCATACCTACTGTGAAGCATGGGGGTGGAAACATCATGCTTTGGGGCAAAGGGACCAGGACGACTGTAAAGGAAAGAATGAATGGGGCCATGTATTGTGAGATTTTGAGTGAAAACCTCCTTCCATCAGCAAGGGCATTGAAGATGAAACGTGGCTAGGTCTTTCAGCATGACAATGATCCCAAACAACCCACCCTGGCAACGAAGGAGTGGCTTCATAAGAAGCATTTCAAGGTCCTGGAGTGGCCTAGCCAGTCTCCAGATCTCAACCCCATAGAAAATCTTTGGAGGGAGTTGAAAGTCCGTGTTGCCCAGCAACAGCCCCAAAACATCGCTGCTCTAGAGGAGATCTGCATGGAGGAATGGGC
This sequence comes from Oncorhynchus kisutch, assembly GCF_002021735.2. Classification (NCBI taxonomy): domain Eukaryota; kingdom Metazoa; phylum Chordata; class Actinopteri; order Salmoniformes; family Salmonidae; genus Oncorhynchus; species Oncorhynchus kisutch. The sequence goes on along the minus strand of NC_034175.2, from coordinate 52,832,161 downwards.
CAAAATACCAGCAACAGTGTGTGAAGACTTACAGAAAACGTTTGACCTCTGTCATTGCCAACAAAGGGTATATAACAAAGTATTGAGATAAACTTTTGTTATTGACCAAATACTTATTTTCCACCATAATTTGCAAATAAATTCAAAAATCCTACACTGTGATTTTCTGGAATTTTTTTTCTCATTTTGTCTGTCATAGTTGAAGTGTACTTATGATGAATATTACAGGCCTCTCTCATCTTTTTAAGTGTTAGAACTTGCACAATTGGTGGCTGACTAAATACTTTTTTGCCCCACTGTATATATCATGGTCGCAAGGTATATGAACTAACAGGTTATAGAGCAAACAACACAGGTTATAATATGGCTTTTTTTTCTGGCTTCCCATGGATTTTACCCACACATCACTACTGGCTCTGACTCATGTGCGGTATTGATGAGTCTGCAGTCCTTTAGCTCACGTAGCAGACAAGACCTGCTGTATGAGGTACTACAAACCCATGGCCGGGTGAGACAGATGTACATACAGAGATTTACTTGGGTCCCAGCCCATGTGGGGTTGGAGGGAAATGAGGCAGCTGATGTACTGGCTAAATAGGCCGTTAGCGGTGGGGAGGTGAACGTTGAAGTTTCAATGAGCAAGGCAGAGGCAAAAGGCCTGATATGAACATTGGTGGTGCAGAATGGCAGGGGCAGTGGAATAGAGACAATAAGGGCAGGTATCTCTTCCAAATACAGAGAAGGGGAGGGTAGGATTGTAGGATGAGACTGAAAAGAAGAGGCCATCTTCACTAGGCTTATTTAGGGTAGGACACAGCCAGCTGAACAAGTCATTACATTTAATAGGAAGGTATCCATCAGGAAGATGTGATTACTAACAGGAAATTGAAACAGTTGGACATGTGTTGGTACAGTGTGTGCAGTATGAGAGGGAGAGTGAGAGATGGAGAAGCTGTATGAGAGAAAGGGGGATACATGATTTGAGTAGAAAATCAATAGATAGTTTCCAATTTTTTGTTTGATTTTTTAAGAGAAACCAGGCTGGCAGTGCTTTGCAATCGAGAGTGGTGCATTTGCCATACCAAGCATTGGTGCATCCAGTCAAGATGCTCTCAATGGTTCAGCTGTATAACTTTTTGAGGATCCGAGGAACCATGACAAATCTTTTCAGCCTCCTGAGGGGGAAGAGGCAGGTGTATGTGGACCATGTTAAGTCCTTCATGATGTGAATGCCATGTAACTTGAAGCTTTTGACCCACTCCACTACAGCCCTGTCTATGAGGATGGGGGTGGTGCTCTCCCCTCTTTCTCCTGTAGTCCACGATCAGCTCCTTGGTCTTACTGATGTTGAGGGAGAGGTTGTTGTCATAGCACCACACTGTCAACTCTCTGGCCTCCCTGTAGGCTGTTGGTGTTGGAGTGAACAGGGAGTACAGGAGGAGACTAAGCACACACCCTTGAGGGGCCCCACGTGTTGAGGGTCAGCATGGCAAAGGTGTTGTTGCCTACTCTCAACACCTGGGTCCATACTGTCATGAAGTCCAGGATCCAGTTACAGAGGGAGGTGTTCAGGCCCAGGGTCCCTAGCTTGATGATGAGCTTGAAGGGGACTCTGGTGTTGAACGCTGAGCTGTAGTCTATGAACAGCATTCACACATAGTTATTTTCCCTCTTGTCCAGGTGGGAGAGGGCAGTGTGAAGTGCAACTGAGATTGTGTCATCTCTGGATCTGTTGGGGCGGTATGGGAATTTGAGTGGGCCAAGTGTGTCTGGGATGATGGTGTTGATGTGTAGTATGACCAGCCTTTCAAATCACTTCATAATTACAGAGTGCTATAGGGTGACAGTCATTTAGCCAGGTTACCTTGGAGTTCTTGGGAACAGGGACAATGGTGGTGAGTTTTAAACATGTTAGAATTACAGACTGGAACAAGGAGAGATTGAAAATGTCTGTGAAGACACTTGCCAGCTGGTCTGCGCATGCTTTGATAACGTGTCTTGGTCTGGCCAAGCGGCCTTGCGAGTGATAACCTGTTTAAAAGTTTTACTCACATTGGCACAGACACAGTCATCCGGGAACAACATGGGCTTTCATGCAAGACAAAGTGTTCCTCGAAGTGAGCATAAAAGGCATTTAGCTCGTTTGGGTGCTCTTCATCACTGGGCATCTTATGGCTGGGTTTCCCTTTGCAATCCGTTATCGTCTGCAAGCCCTACCACATACAACATGTGTCAGAGCCGGTTTAAGATGTTGCCCTTCTCCATCAGCACCCTCTTCTTACTCTCGATAATTAGGTTAAGGTCAGGGTTAGCTAAAATGCACACACAAAAAAATCTACTTTTGATGTCAATTTGACAAAAGCTGCATCACATCTAGACACTAGGCAGGTAGCCTAGTGGTTAGAGCTTTGGGCCAGTAACCGAAAGATTGCTTGATTGAATCCCTGCGCTGACAATGTAAAAAATCTGTTGTTCTACCCCTGTACAAGGCAGTTAACCCACTGTTCCCTGGTAGGCTGTCATTATAAATAAGAATTTGTGCTTAACTGACTTGCCTAGTTAAATAAAGGTTACATTTAAAAATAGATATATATAATAATGACCGGCTGGCAAGTAGGATTTAGTTCCTTCCTGTCGCTGGCCCACACTCCAGCACAGTAGGTGGCGTTAATGCACCTTTAATTAATGGATGCCAAACGCCCTTAAATTCCAAAGAAGAAGAAGAAGATTGCGCAGCCGCTTCACAGCCAGAGAATTCAGTTCAGTTCTGTCGCAGTAACGTTCGTTGTTTTTCTTCGACTGTTTTTGAGAGTAACTTTGATTTCGGTAAGTAGTTTATAAAATAAATGTGAATTAACTGGCATACTTTCGATAGTACCTAGCTAAATCAATCAGGTTTATTAGACGCCTGCGCACGTTTGCTTACGTGTTAGCAGCCATGCTCGCTAACGTTAGCCTGCTTACTCTGGCTAGCTAATTGTCAATCATGCATGGCATGTAACGTTATGTCTTTATAGTAGTAGTAACTAGCTAGCCTTACAATATGTTACAGATGGTGGTATTTGTTGATTTTTCAGGCCGATTAGCAGTTAACTTCGTCAGTTACTTGCTAGTTAGCGAACTGGCCATAAATGGATTGTATCTCCGAGACCGGGGTACCTAGCCAGCCCGCAGGCCTTACGCTTGAGAAATAGCTAGCTAAGTAGCGTGGTAACTACTTTTTCAAGTTATCATTGCATGTTCAGCCTATGATATCTATTTGACTATCTAGCTAGGTAGTTACTTGTAACAAGCCATAATGTAGCCAGCGTTAGCTAGCTAACTAGCTGATGGTGTAAATTTAGCTAGCTAAAGTTAGTTGACTGCGGAGCCATATGGCTCTAAACTCGTTAACAGCAGTTGCCAACGTTGTGTGTTATGGATAACATTGCCATGGGGGTTCTGACTTGTCAAGTATTACACCTGTCAATCCTACTTGTACATATCTTGTGGTGTTGACTTACAGACAACTAGCTTATCTTTCAGCTATAATAATAATGCCCTCTTCTCATTCTCATTCAGGGTGTCTTTTATGAGTAATCAAAAGATTCAGAAGCCAACGCTTACAGGCCAGCGTTTTAAAACTAGGAAGAGAGGTGGGTGTAAACTGAATGTATTACTATCATGACTGGCAAAAAACGTATGATTTGTGTCCCTAATGAATACATCGATCTTTCAACAGATGAAAAGAAGGTGTTTGACCCTACTCAGTTTCAGGAAACCATTGTACAAGGTCTGAACCAAACTGGCAGTGATCTCGACGCTGTTGCGAAATTTCTTGATGCCTCTGGTGCCAAGCTTGACTACCGCCGCTATGCTGAGACACTCTTCGACATCCTGGTGGCTGGCGGAATGCTGGGTAAGGATAGAATGGAATGCTGGGTAAGGATAGAATGGAAGAGCATGTTCGTGTAAGGTGCTGGAAAAATAAGGATAAAATGGAATGCTAGGTAAGGAGAAAATTGAATAGAATGGACAAAAGTGTGTTTGTGTGAAAGTCTATATAAAAAGGGATTGAACGTTATTTATATTGAGGGATACCTGGAGATAATCGGACCTCTGAAATGAAAGTGGATGGCCCTCCCCCTGAGGAAAATATTAGTGATGCGCCGATATTACATTTCTGCCCGATTCCGATATTTGCCTTGCCAAAAAAACGATATTGATATTTAACATTTTTTGCGGCCTTTTAAGCATTCTAGTTCAGTTAAATAGTTAATACACACACGTGTGGACGCAGCGGTCTAAGGCACTGTATCTCCGTACAAGAGGAGTCACTACAGTCACTGGTTCGAATACAGGCTTTATCACTTCCGGCAGTGATTGGGAGTCCCATAGGGCAGCTCACAATTGGCCCAGCGTCGTCCGGCTTTGGCCTGGGGTAGGCCGTCATTGTAAATAAGAATTTGTTCTTAACTGACTTGCCTAGTTAAATATAGGTTACACACACCACACTAACCTAAAAAGTTATTTTGTTGGCATTTGCGTATGTCCCCATTACCAGTAAAACATGATCAAAACCTATTTCTTTCGCTGTTCATTTGTTCAGTCGGTTCATTCTCAGGATTTCTATGGAACGCCGTTTGGGTCTTGCGTCTCAAAAAAGATGCACGTCAAATAAGCTTGTTGACCAATCAGGACCTGAATATGACTGCACTTCACATAATAATTTAACGCGTTCATACATTTTTTTATGTTGTTATTACACATTGATTACACTATCACTTGTAATTCAGATGTCACAACTATTCATCGATATGTATGCTATGATGCTGGTAAGGTTGTCTCGCGCACCTACAGTGCTGGTCTTTTTTTTTTTTAAAGCTAGCTAGCTATTTCCCATAAACATGCAGCTAACTATATATAATTAGGTGTCGTCATCTAAAATAAAATAAATATCCCTAATAAGACAGTTCCTATTTGATTAATGGTGGTCGGACCCATCTATGTGAAGCTAGCCACAATAGTGGACTTTGCGGTTAGCCTTCAAAATAAGTAAAACATAATTATACTATTTGTATTAATTTGCATCACTGTCAATTACTTTTTATGGCAACCCGCAAATTCCACTATTGTGTTTAATCCTTATTGTGGCTAGCTTCACAACACAAAACTCTGTCTGGTCGAGCGTCACTAGCCAGATGAAGCTAGCTGGCTGCTTATAACGTTAGCTTTGGGCAACAGGGTTAATTAGCTGGCTAGATATTTATTTTCATGAACTGAAGGTCAATTTCAATAGGCAAACAAGTGGCTAATACTTGCGTACATGGATTCCTAAATCATTTCTTAGAATAGTGAAAATGACTGCAGGTTTTACTGGTCATTGTTTTCAGGCTGGTTCTATTGGTGCTAGCTAGCTACCAAGCTAAAGCTAGCTACCCCAGAAGTTGCGGTCAATTAAATTATGCATTATTACCAATGCGGTATTGTTCATGGCCGGTGTTAACTTGTTTACAGACTTTTTTTGTATAGCTTTGACAGTGCTACTGTATCATTTTTGACACGCAAAGACCCAAACGGCGTTCCATAGTATGAAGCTAATAGCAGTGACGCTCTTGCTGTGTAACTCCAGTAGGACCACATCTGAAAAATAGCGCACTTGGTAGTGTGTATCGGTGCTCGACCAGTCGGCGAAAGACAACTTAGGAAGCAACACTGATTGACAATAAATTTCACATGCTGTTGTGCAAATGGTATAGACAACAGGTGGAAATTATAGGCAATTAGCAAGACACCCCCAATAAAGGAGTGGTTCTGCAGGTGGTGACCACAGAACACTTCTCAGTTCCTATGCTTCCTGGCTGATGTTTTGGTCACTTTTGAATGCTGGCGGTGCTTTCACTCTAGTGGTAGCATGAGACGGAGTCTACAACCCACACAAGTGGCTCAGGTAGTGCAGCTCATCCAGGATGGCACATCAATGCGAGCTGTGGCAAGAAGGTTTGCTGTTTCTGTCAGCGTAGTGTCCAGAGCATGGAGGCGCTACCAGGAGACAGGCCAGTACATCAGGAGACGTAGAGGAGGCCGTAGGAGGGCAACAACCCAGCAGCAGGACTGCTACCTCCGCCTTTGTGCAAGGAGGAGCACTGCCAGAGCCCTGCAAAATGATGTGTCTGCTCAAACGGTAAGAAACAGACTCCATGAGGGTGGTTTGAGGGCCTGACGTCCTGCACGGTGTTGGGCTGTAAGCACAACCCCCACCTGTGGACGTTTGGCATTTGCCAGAGAACACCAAGATTGGAAAATTCGCCGCTGGCGCCCTGTGTTCTTCACAGATGAAAGCAGGTTCACACTGAGCACATGTGACAGACGTGACAGAGTCTGGAGATGCTGTGGAGAACGTTCTGCTGCCTGCAACATCCTCCAGCATGACCGGTTTGGTGGTGGGTCAGTCATGGTGTGGGGTGGCATTTCTTTGGGGGGGCGCACAGCCCTCCATGTGCTCGCCAGAGGTAGCCTGACTGCCATTAGGTACCGAGATGAGATCCTCAGACCCTTGTGGCTGGAGTGTGTCAGCAGTTCCTGCAAGAGAAAGCCATTGATGCTATGGACTGGCCCGCCCGATCCCCAGACCTGAATCCAATTGAGCATATCTGGGACATCATGTCTCGCTCCATCCACCACCACAGACTGTCCAGGAGTTGGCGGATGCTTTAGTCCATGTCTGGGAGGAGATCCCTCAGGAGACCATCCGCCACCTCATCAGGAGCATGCCCAGGCGTTGTAGGGAGGTCTTACAGGCACGTGGAGGCCACACACACTACCGAGCCTCATTTTGACTTGTTTTAAGGACATTACATCAAAGTTGGATCAGCCTGTAGTGTGGTTTTACACTTTAATTTTGAGTGTGACTCCAAATCCAGACCTCCATGGATTGATAAATTAGATTTCCATTGATCATTTTTGTGATTTTGTTGTCAGCACATTCAAATATGTAAAGAAAAAAGTATTTAATAAGAATATTTCATTCCTTCAGATCTAGGATGTTATTTTAGTGTTCCCTTTTTTTTTTTGAGCAGTGTATATTATATTATTATGATTTAAACAAAATGGCAGGGAATATTAAATCCCGTAGTAGGCTATCAATTTTGCAGTCGTGATTTCTATCAACTCAAACCATCGTTGAGAACTACAGCTGTATTCATACCATATTCAGCGCTTCAGGTTGTGTTTGTTGTCATAGTGATGACTGCAAATGATACCAACCTACATTTTTTTTCATAGAAACTTGTATTTTAATTAAATGTTTTAATTAAATTTCCCACATGGACAAAAGGATGTGAGAATGCTGTTCATTGACCATAACTCAGCGTTCAACACCATATTGCCCACGAAGCTCATCACTAAGCGAAGGACCTCGTGATTAAAACACCTTCCTCTGCAACTGGATCCTGGACTTCGTGACGGGCTATCCCAAGGTGGTAAGAGTAGGTAACAACATATCGCCACGCTGATTCTCAACACGGCGGCTCGTCAGAGGTGCATGCTTAGTCCCCTCCTGTACTCCCTTTTCAGCCACAACTGCATGGCCAAGCACGACTCCAACCACAAGTTTGTTGACGACACAACCGTGGTAGGCCTGATCACCGACAACAATGAGACAGCCTATAGGGAGGTCAGAGACCAGGCATTGTCAAATCAAAGTTTATTTGTCATGTGCTCCGAATACAACAGACCTTACAGTGAAATGCTTACTTAGAGGCTCTAACCAATAGTGCAAAAAAAGGTATTAGGTGAACAATAGGTAGGAAAATAAATAAAATGACAGTAAAAAGTCAGGCTACATACAGTAGCGAGGCTGTAAAAGTATCGAGGCTACATACAGACACCGGTTAGTCAGGCTGATTGAGGTAGTATGTAGATATGGTTAAAGTGATTATGCATATATGATGAACAGAGTAGCAGTAGCGTAAAAGAGGGATTGGTGGGTGGGACACAATGCAGATAGCACAGTTAGCCAATGTGCGGGAGCACTGGTTGGTCGGCCCAATTGGGGTAGCATGTACATGAATGTATAGTTTAAGTGACTATGCATATATGATAAACAGAGTAGCAGCAGCATAAAAAGAGGGGTTGGGGGGGGGGGTGGCACAATGCAAATAGTTCCTGCAGCCATTTGATTACCTGTTCAGGAGTCTTGGAGTAACAACTGTTGAAGCCTTTTTGTCCTAGACTTGGCTCTCCAGTACCGCTTGCCATGCGGTAGTAGAGAGAACAGTCTGTGGCTGGAATCAATTTTTAGGGCCTTCCTCTGACACCGTCTGGTATAGAGGTCCTGGATGGCAGGCAGCTTAGCTCCAGTGATGTACTGGGCCGTACGCACTACCTGCTGTAGTGCCTTGCGGTCAAAGGCCGAGCAATTGCCGTACCAAGCAGTGATGCTCTCGAGGCTTGCCACTGTTGTCGTCTGCAAACTTAATGATGGTGTTGGAGTCGTGCCTGGCCACGCAGTAGTGGGTTAACAGTACTGAGTATAGGAGGGGACTGAGCACGCACCCCTGGGGAGCTCCAGTGTTGACGATCAGCGAGGCAGATGTGTTGCTCCCTACCCTCACCACCTGGGGGCGGCCTGTCAGTAAGTCCAGGATCCAGTTGCAGAGGGAGATGTTAAGTCCCAGGTTCCTTATCTTAGTGATGAGCTTTGAGGGTACTATGGTGTTGAACGCTGAACTGTAGTCAATCAACAGCATTCTCACATATGTGTTCCTTTTGTCCAGGTGGGAAAGGGCAGTGTGGAGTGCAATAAAGATTGCATCATCTGTGGATCTGTTTGGGCAGTATGCAAATTGGAGTGGGTCTAGGGTTTCTGGGATAATGGTGTTGATGTGAGCCATTACCAACCTTGTTCTTGGGCACAGGGACTATGGTGGTCTGCTTGAAAAATGTTGGTATTACAGACTCAATTAGGGACATGTTGAAAATGTCAGTGAAGACACCTGCCAGTTGGTCAGCACATTCCCGGAGCACACGTCCTGGTAATCCGTCTGGCCCAGCAGCCTTGTGTAGGTTGACCTGTTTAAAGGTCTTACTCACGTCGGCTACGGAGAGTGTGATCACACAGTCATCCGGAACAGCTGATGCTCTCATGCATGCCTCAGTGTTGCTTTCCTCGAAGCGAGTGTAGAAGTGATTTAACTCGTCTGGTAGGCTCGTGTCGCTGGGCAGCTTGCGGCTGTGCTTCCCTTTGTAGTCTGTAATAGTTTGCAAGCCCTGCCACATAAGACGAGCGTCGGAGCCGGTGTAGTATGATTCAATCATAGCCCTGTATTGACACTTTGCCTGTTTGATGGTTTGTCGCAGGGCGTAGCAGGATTTCTTGTAAGCTTCCGGGTTAGAGTCCCGCATCTTGAAAGCGGAAGCTCTAGCTCAGTGCGAATGTTGCCTGTAATCCATGGCTTCTGGTTGGGATATGTACGTACAGTCACTGGGGACGATGTCCTCGATGCACTTATTGATAAAGCCACTGACTGATGTGGTGTACTCCTCAATGCCGTCGGAAGAATCCCGGAACATGTTCCAGTCTGATAGCAAAACAGTCCTGTAGTTTAGCATCTGCTTCATCTGATCACTTTTTATTGACAGAGTCACTGGTGCTTCTTGCTTTAATTTTTGCTTGTTAGCAGGAATCAGGAGGATAGTTGTGGTCGGATTTATCACATGGAGGGAGAGCTTTGTACGCGTCTCTGTGTGTGGAGTACAGGTGATCTGGAATGTTTTTCCCTCTGGTTGCACATTTAACATGTTGATGGAAATTTGGTAGGACTGATTTAAGTTTCCTTGCATTAAAGTCTCCGGCCGCTAGAGTGCCGCCTCTAGGTGAGCGGCTTCCTGTTTGCTTATTTCCTTATTCAGCTGACTGAGTGTGGTCTTAGTGCCAGCATCTGTCTGTGGTGGTAAATAAACAGCCATGAAAAGTATAGCTGAAAACTCTCTAGGCAAGTAGTGTGGCCTGCAATTTATCACACTACACTCCAGGTGAGCAAAATCTCGAGACTTCCTTAGATTTCGTGCACCAGCTGTGGTGCTAGGACAACAACCTCTCCCTGAACGTGAGCAATTAAAGGAGATGATCGTGGACTACAGGAAAAGGAGGGTCGACCACTCCCCCATTCACATCAACGGGGCTGTAGTGGAGCGGGTCGTGAGTTTCAAGTTCCTTTGTGTCCACATCACCAGCATACTATCATGGTCCAAACACACCAAGAATCGTGAAGAGGGCACAACAATCCCTTTTCCCCCTCAGGAGACTGAAAAGATTAGGCATGGGTCCCCAGATCCTCAGTTATATAGCTGCACCATCGAGAGCATCCTGACCGGTTGCATTTCCCTCTGGTATGGCAACTGCTCGGGTGTCCGACCGTAAGGCGCTACAGAGCGTAGTGCGTACGGCACAGTACATCACTGGGTCAAAGCTTTCTGCCATCCAGGACCTATATACTAGGCGGTGTCAAAGGCCCAAAAAATTGTAATATACTCAAGTCACCAAAGTCATAGGCTGTTCTCTCTGCTACCGCATGGCAAGTGGTACCGGGATGCCAAGTCTAGGTCCAAAAGGCTCCTTAACCTCTTGATCCTACCAATACCGGATCCGGGAGCGTGACTACAGGCTCAGCTCATTACCATACCTATACAAGTCCAATAGCTCAAATGAAAGATAAACACCTTGTTCATCTACCCAGCAAGTCAGATTTCTAAAATGTTTTACGGCGAAAACACACCACACATTTATATTAGACCACCACCGAAACAAAAGACAAGAGGCGGCCATTTTGTCCCTGAAAATATAAAATTATAAAAGCAGGATTAAAAAATAAATCATTCACTAGCCTTTTGAAAATCTTCATCAGGTGACAGTAATAGGACATGTTATACAATACATTTAATTTTTTTTCAATAATATGCTATTTATATCCATAAATCTCTGTTTACAATGACAAGATTTTTGAAAAATGCTACTCAAATGTCCAGAGAAATTATGATAGCTCCGACAGATAACAAGCAATACACATGACTAAATATACATGTTCTACATATAGTTACAAAGATACACTTCTTCTTAATGCAACCGCTGTGTTACATTTATTTTTAACGTTACAGAATTCGTTCACTAGGCTACAATATGAGGCGGCGCTCAGATATTAGCTGTATGTCTCCTCTACGTTTGGAGAGCACAGAAACCCAAAATGAACCACATAAATATTCCCTTACCTTTGATGTTCTTCGATCAGAAGACGAGGAAGGAGTTATACTTACCCAATACATCGTTTGGTTTCAAGTTGTGTGTCTCTGTATTAGCATATGCTAACAGCTTCAGCTGAAATGCACCCAAAATGACTTCTGGTCCCGCACTCTTGCGCATCAAAACTTCAAAATTACATATTATATGTCGACTAAACTGGTCAAACTAAGTGCAGAATCGAGCATTAGGATGCTTTAATCGTGTAAAACAAAGATCAGCGCGAACAGACAAACCGACATCAATTGGTGCTTCATGGAAAAAGTGTCCGGCGCGCGCAATAGAGTGCCTGTATTTCCGCGTGACCCGAATGATTTCGCCCGCCAAAGAACCGGGGCGCGCTAGATTCTAACAAAGGACGCGTCATTTGAAAGCAGACATCGCGCTGAACACACAGAAACTATTCCTGGATCCGTAGCTGGTTGGGAAGGGTGGGGGCGATGACGTCAAAGTTGACCCAACTTTGCTGTTGAGAGGAGGGTGTTTGGAAGAAAGGCTGCCCTGGGAGTTCTGCTTTACATACAGACATAATTTAAACGGTTTTAGAAACTTTAGAGTGTTTTCTATTCAATAATAATTATTATATGCATATATTAGCAATTTTGGAAAAATATTTTCAGTTTACTATGGGCACGCACTTCCTCCAAAGGGGGCAGTATTCAGCCATAGGATCAAGAGGTTAACAGCTTCTACCCCCCAAGGCGTAAGACTGCTGAACAATTAATCAAATGGCCACCCAGACTTTTTACATTGACCTCCACCCCCCATTTTTTTACGCTGCTGCTGTTTATCTATGCATAGGCGCTTTACCCCTACCTACATGTACAAATTACCTCAACCAACCTGTAACCCTGCACACTGACTCGGCTAAATACAGGGAGTACTAGTACCATGTCATTGTCCTTTTATTTCATTTGTTACTTTGTTTACTAAACAAGACCAAATCACGATGTCAGCGATCTTCAGGCTGGAAAGTCAGAGCTCTAGATAGAGGCCTGATTTTAGTTTCTGATTTTGAATTCCGAGTTTATAACTGTTCAAAAAGATGTAACCTTTATTTAACTTGGCAAGTCAGTTAAGAACAAATTACTTACAATGATGGCCTACACCGGCCATACCTGGACGACACTGGGCCAATTGTGTGCAGCCCTATGGGATTCCCAATCACAGCTGGTTGTGATTCATCCTGGATTCGAATCAGGGTGTCTGTAGTGACACCTCTTGCACTGAGATGCAGTGCCTTAGACCGCTGCGCTACCCGGGAGCCCCAAAGATTTTCCTAGTCGGAGCTCCTTTTTCTGAGTTCCCAGTTGTCTTGAACACACTGAAGTCATTAGTCGGAGATTTCCGAGTTCCCAGTTTTGATTGCATCATTTCTACCACTGTTCTTGTTGCGCACTACATGCGCTATTTACCAGATACTCTACACCCACGTTCTAGATATGCCAAGCACAGAGGGACTGATCGAACAGCCAATGGAAGGGTAAAAGCGAAATGCCCACCCAGCTGGGCTCAGCGAGGAGAGTGAGCGAGAACAGCGTTGTACACCAAAGTTGCTCATGTCAAGTTCAATACCAGTATTCCCAAATGCTGACCAATACTGACATTTAATCGATTACAAATTACATTACCCTCCCCTGAACTAAAAAAGTGTGTGTGTGTTTATATAAATAAATAACCCTCCCCCTGACTGAAGTTGAAAAAGCATGACCCTCCCCACTTTCCTCCGGGTAACAAATGTGTAAATTTCAGCTGGTCCCTAACCTTCATTTCTGTTTTCTTCTTTTTCAGCCCCAGGGGGTACCTTATCAGATGACTTGACCCGTACAGAGTTCTGTCTCTTTACAGCTCAAGAAGACCTGGAGACCATGCAAGCTTATGCTCAGGTACACTTGTGCAATGGAGTTTATTGGTTTAGCAATAGAGCTGAATATGATGATGCTTTCAGTTGTTTTTCTTTATTACATTAGTAGCTGTGGTTCAAACCCCTTTTCTACTGAAGGAAAAGGTTGATTATGATACAAGTGATTTCAGTCTTTGGATTAACATTGGTCTGTTATTTACAGATCTGGGACAGGTCTCCCGATAGCGATGTAACTTTGGCTTACAAGTGTTTTAACCATGCATCTTTCCTACAACTTCTGAAGATGTAACATTTGTTTCCCAAAACACCACTCCGAGAGAACTTTCACGTAGTGCGGTGTTGAGGCATGTGTCAATACTGATAGGATCGAAAGACAGTGCTGCTCTCGGTTCAGCTTTCTCCATTCAGATCTTACCTTAACATTGTAATTATTCCACAAGACTAACACTGGATCAGGTCCTAAAGAGAGATTATCACCTATGGCTGCAAATATTGAGGCAGCTTATCCTAGGGCTTACCCTATAATAATGCACTAAATAAAGATTTTGCTCATCATTGCACACATGGTAGGCTAAACATGAAATATTTTGAGGTGAAAATGAGACGGTAGCTAAATTGAATGAAAAGGATTATTGTTTTCAATATCATTAAAATACAGTATATAGGGTATGTAACCTATACTTTAGGTGGGCTATTTATCTTTTAATGCAGTCATCTCGGTTTTCATTTGAAGCCTCTTTTTATCCTTCGCTTGTTTGTAACAATTGTATTTGTAGTCAACTTCGTTGTGAAGTTATCGGTGGTCACAGACGGATAAGCCATGTGTAAAGTGACTCGGGGGGGGGGGGGGGGGGGGGGGGGGCTAAAAACATCTAACGTAACAAAGCTCTTCTACTGGTGGTGTAGTTAAGTGTGACTTTAGTGACAATGGTTTTGGGAATCAGCTCAGCTTAAACAATTTATTTTTTAAATGTAACTAGGTAAGTCAGTTAAGAACAAATTCTTATTTACAATGATGGCCTACACCGGCCAAACCCGGACAACGCTGGGCCAATTGTGCGCCGCTCTATGGGACTCCCAATCATGTCCGGTTGTGATACAGCCTGTAATTGAACCAGGCTGTCTGTAGTGACGCCTCAAGCACTGAGCTGCAGTGCCTTAGACCGCTGCGCCACTCGGGAAAAGCCTCCTACGAAGGTTCCAACAATTAACTTCGCCATAAGATGCTTTTGGAAAACCGGCCCTTACTCTGTTTTCCCTGTCGTTACTTAGGTTTTCAACAAGCTTATCAGGCGCTACAAGTACCTGGAGAAAGGTTTCGAAGAGGAGATCAAGAAGGTAAAAATGTTGTCTTGTTGTGCAGCATTGTTCAAAATGACGCATGTTTTTTAAAATCTGTTGGATCTTTCTGTTGTCATAGTTATTCAACTCATTGCTGCTTCCCAAACTTTGGTAAAAAATAGTGCACTATAAAGGGAATAGGGTGACATTTGGGATACAGTCTTGATAGACGTCGGGAAGGATTACATTATTGAGCCTGGCATTAGACATTTTGTTCTCGAATATGCAATTCTCTCAATTCTAGGCCTTATGTTCCGTAGTGTTATACCAGAAATCTATGGTATTCCATCCTTATGCTAGCATTCTATTGTATTCTAAGTTTCAGTATTTGTGTTTCCCTCTTATCTCCTGTGCAGTTGCTGCTGTTCCTAAAGGGGTTCACTGAGTCTGAGCGCAACAAGCTGGCCATGTTGACTGGCATCCTGCTAGCCAACGGCAACATCTCAGCCTCTATCCTCAACAGCCTCTACAACGAGAACCTCGTCAAAGAAGGTGTGCAGCAGTGCCAGCTCAATAGTGCAGGTTTCCTGGACAAAGATTAAGCCTAGTCCTGGACTAAAAATCACTTTCAATAGAGATTTTCCATTGAGTATTATTTTAAATCTAGGACAAGTCATAATCTGTGTCTGGAGAAACCAGACTATATACTTACACGCTCATGTCCAGTTACTTGTGAAAAGGACTTGTAGGGATGTAAAGTTAAATGAAAGTTGCAAACATTCACTCTTAAGATGTGAATTTACTTAGGGCATATTTATGGTTTTGTCTCATACAACAATCCGTGTGTGTTTTTACTGGGCAGACTTGTAAAACTTCTGGAATCGTGTCCTGTGGAATCTGGCTTTTCACCTGGTGGGCTTAAAATAAATGGTTTCCCCTGTCTTATTTTTTACAAAGGTGTCTCTGCAGCCTTTGCTGTGAAACTTTTCAAATCCTGGATCCATGAGAAGGACATCAACTCTGTGGCCGGAAGTCTCCGGAAGGTCGGGATGGATAACAGGCTTCTGGTGAGTGAGACCACCAATCATGTGGGTGATGTCCAATCAGAAGCCATTCTAGCTTTCCTTGGCTCAGTGTAAAATAGTCATTGGGTAGCAGGGTATTAAGAAAAGGGAGCTCTCGGAATAGAAAGGTTCTGTCTTTCCTTGATTCCTCGCATCCTATCTCCTTCTCAATTGTATGGTCCCTACCCTCTGACCTCATAATCATTCATAATGAGGCGGTAAGTGGATGCAAGGTATTTAGGAAAGATTAATTGAGAGAGCCAACGGCGAAGCCTTCTTAGTTGGACAGGGCTTAACCATAAAGATGCAATATAGTTGCATACGTTCTACTTAATTCTGTGTCGTTAAGCCTGTTTCTTCACCTTGTCTTGCAGGAGCTGTTTCCTGCCAACAAGCGGAGCTGTGAGCACTTCTCTAAGTACTTCACAGATGCTGGACTCAAGGAGCTGTCAGACTTTGCCAGGAACCAGCAGGCCATTGGGTCCCGTAAGGAGCTTCAGAAGGAGCTCCAGGAACAGATGGAACGCGGGGATGCTTTCAAAGACGTGAGTCCAAAGCCTGGCTGTATGCTGATAGCTGGAGAAGCTCTCCTCTGGCTGAGTTCCATTCCCTACCCTTAACCCTTTAAGGGTGCACTTGCTCTCATTGTCCCTAGTTGATTTAGACGCATTGGATTGGTTTTAGCATGGGAAGTGAATTTGTGCACACTTGGAGTGGAGAATCAGATCGCAGCCTCTGTGTTGAAGGATAGTTTTCGATTATGAATCCTCATTTATTTTGTTAGCATGGGATGGACATGAAATGCCCAATAACCAGAATCACTTCTTATTTACGGACTTACTTTCATTCCCTCCTTTCCCTCCAGATCATTGCCTCAGCCAGGGAGGAGATGAAGAAAAACAACATCTCAGAGCAGACCATGATCGGCATCGTGTGGACCAGCGTTATGAGCTATGTGGAGTGGAACAAGAAAGAGGAGCTGGTTACAGAACAAGCCATCAAACACTTGAAGGTGAGCTGATTGGCTTGCACTGATTTCAGAGCCATCACTTCCCCATCTTACCAAATATGAGTTGTGTGGAGAGAAACTTGAGTTCACCTTCTCTGCAGGATTCTCACAATCAGCCATGGAATCAGACAGCATAGGCACATGGTGCACCAAAATGTGTCTGAAACGAGGGTAATGTTGTAGCTTGTTTTTTGTGACTCATGGAAACTCCCCCTGTCTCGCCACAGCAATACAGCCCACTGCTGAAGGCGTTCACATCCCAGGGAGCCTCTGAGATCCTGCTGCTGGTGAAGATGCAGGAGTACTGCTATGACAACATCCATTTCATGAACTCCTTCCAGAAGATTGTGGTCCTGCTCTACAAAGGTAAAAGTGATGCTTGGCACTCGGCATTAAGGAGATGGATTGGGGGTAGGGCGCTGCGACAGACTAGGTTCCTGTCCAGGGAGTGTACTTGTGTATCAAGCTGCCTTACACTACAGAAACCGGACATAGGCTCCTGCACCTATGGGTTGTTCTGGCTCGGACAAGGCTTGCCTACTTACTTACAAAGGGAAGGAGAACAGTGAACAGCGTTGTCTGCGTCCACCGTCCTTGTTTCCCCAATCCCTCTCAAAGCTCATTGGATGGGAATGTCTGAGGGAGGGACCTTGGATCTTTCTATCCAGTGAGCTTTGATTCCATCTTCTGACCTCGCATTGACCGTAGCTGCCAAAACCTTCCCGCTGTGCTAATCAAAGCGAGATCTGCGTTGACTACCATGAAAAATGGGCGTTCCTCTTCGGCTTTGCCAAGTGGAGCAGAATCCATGGCCAAAGAGGTGGAAATACTGCTATAGTTTCTTCACTTTCTGTTCCGCTTTGTTCAGCCAACCTGAGCCCACCTGAAAATGTTGAAGGGTCAGTGGTCCGTTTTAGAATTATTTTATATTCTTCCAAATATGAGAGATGGGACATTATATGCACTAGGGCTGACCCCATTAAGTTGATTGTTTAGGCGACAGGCTGTTGGTTGACCGATAATTGTTATGTCGATCAGTAGCAAAAGAAAATCATGTTTCATGGTGTACAAGACATCTGTTTGATTTGCACTTGTTTGAGTGGATTGATCCATTGAGGCTGTAGGGATGGCTCAGTCCATCACTCTAAGACATGTGCTACTGAAATTGTACATGGTTAAGGACAATGGTGCAACACCAATACAAATAATATTATCTTATAACAAATGCTCTTTCTCCCGCGTTTAATAGCAGTCGCTGTCTGCGGTTTTGAAACATAAGTGCACTGTTGAATTGGCGACTTTTTCTAGACCATGTTGCTATGTGTATAATAGCAAAGTTCATGAGCATATTGGTGTTGGGAACAATGTGGCAGAGTCAGCAGCGGAGTTAGGAGACGATAAAACAGCCCTTGCCTTAATTGACTAAGAAAAGTGAGGAGAGAGGAAACACCAACTGAACTAGGCTATAGATTATAGACCTAACTATTAAATGTGCCTGGCTTTATAACATCCATATAAACTATATATACAGAGGTATGTGGACACCCCTTCAAATTAGTGGATTCAGCTATTTCAGCCACACCCGTTCCTGCGAGGTGTATAGACTTGAGCACGCAGCCATGCAATCGCCATAGACAAACATTGGCAGTAGAATGGCCTTACTGAAGAGCTCAGTGACTTTTAAAGTTGCACCGTCATAGGATGCCACCAACAAATAATTTAGTCAAATTTCTGCCCTGCTAGAGCTGCCCCTGTCAACTGTAAGTGCTGTTATTGTGAAGTGGAAACGTCTAGGAGCAACAACGGCTGTCGCAAAGTGGTAGGCCACACAAGCTCACAGAACGTGACCACTGAAGCGTGTAGTGCGTAAACAATCGTCTGTCCACGGTTGAAATACTCGCTACCAAGTTCCAAACTGCCTCTGGAAGCATCGTCAGCACAAGAACTGACTGTCGGGAGCTTCATGAATTGGGTTTCTTTGGCCGAGCAGCCGTACACAAGCCTAAGTTGACCATGTGCAATGCCAAGCATCGGCCGGAGTGGTGTAAAGCTCGCCGCCATTGTACTCTGGAGCAGTGGAAACGCATTATCTGTAGTGATGAATCACACGTCACCAGCTGGCAGTCCGACGGACGAATCTGGGTTTGGTGGATATAGGTAGAACACTACCTGCCCGAATACATAGTGCCAACTGTAATGTTTGGTAGAGGAGGCATAATGGTCTGGGACTGTTTTTCATGGTTCGGCATACAAGGACATTAGACATTTCTGTGCTTCCAACTTTGTGGCAACAGTTTGGGGAAGGCACTTTCTTGTTTAAGCATGACAATGCCCCTGTGCACAAAGCGTGGTCCATACAGAACGTTTGTTGAGATCGCTGTAGAAGAGCATGACTGGCCTGCACAGAGCCCTGACCTCGACTTCATCAAACGCCTTTGGGATGATTTGGACGCCGACTGTGAGCCAGGCCTAAACGCCTGATCTCCGTAATGCTCTTGTGTCTAAATGTAAGCAAGTCCCCGCAGCAATATCTAGTGGAAAGTCTTCACAGAAAAGTTACAGCAGCAAAGGGGTGATCAACTCCATATTAATGCCCATAATTTTGTAATGAGACGTTCAGAGAGCAGGTTTCCACATACCTTTGGTCATGTAGTGTGTGTGTATATCTACAAGACAGGTCCTGCTTCTGTTGACTGTTTGAGTGTTTGTTTAATAGCCTACTGATTATGCGAGCACCAAGCCTCACGCAACCATGTCGGCTAAACTATTTCACAAATCCGTCTGTTTTATAATCTTTGCTTTGTTGTAATTAAGGCTTTATCCTTTTTTTTTTTGTTAGAACAGCCTTCCTGATATTACTTACACTTTATTTAGTATTTACGCTGTTCCAAATTGTCAAATTATTTTTAATAACCCTCCTTTTTCTGGGTCGCATTATTATGATCATTATCATTTAGTAGACTTAGTATAGCAGCCTTGTATAACCACCATCGAGATTTGGGCCTTAGAGTGCATCCTGTTTAGTCTTAATACTGTATCTTTCTTAGGCCTATATTTCAATACTTTCTACAGACTACTGTATCAGTCATTTGTTTGTCATCACAAAGCATACGAGTCATTCATGATTTGAAATGCAATCAAGCATTTTCGTTTAAAAATAAAATAAAGCGACACTTGAATAATTAGCGTACACGATAAATAAACCGTTCCATTTTGTCAATTGCGTTCACAAATGCATGCATCTGTTTTTAATCTTTACTGTAATGAAGCTTTACAAACAATGTTACAACCAACTCTCTGGTACGTTTATTTAGTGTTTACATTGTTCCAAGCGGTCAGAGTTATATTGTAATCTAACCATTCCTGTTTGGCACTCATAATATGCACGCATTGCTTGCTTCTTACATACTTTTTCTTGATCGCCACTATTTTCCACAACTAGTCAAATTTATTCCATATGTCTGACTTCACCTTTACCTCCTGAGCAACCAGTAAACATTCCCCCGTTTCTAGTTTGTAATTTCCTCTGCTTCCATTTTGATGTCACTTGTTACTGTGTTCTGAGTTCATGACTGATTTGTTGTGATTTTATGATATGCTATACATCAGGCCCTATTGGTCATGTGCATGTGACGCATACTTGTCACTTAAAGAGAGAAAGGGTTGAGGGAATAGGGAATATTTTTCCTAAACAAATGGGGGATTTCATTAACCGATCATTTGTCAGATGGCTGTAATTATGTTGCAGCTTCAGCAACACTGACAGTGCGATAAACATTGTTGATGTTCTGTGGTGGTCACTCCAGCAGGGAGGAGAGTGGACCAACGGATGCTAGCCCCAGTCACTCGCTGTCATTTTTCTTTTTTACACTGCGCAGCAAGTCTGAGCCCTGCCCAGCACAATCAAATCAATTGCAGTCTTTCTTAATGATTTCATCAGACTGTGTGCTTATGGTATCAGACAAGCACGGTGCATATAGTTGATTTGAATAAAACACAGGGTGTCTATGGAAAAATACAACTTCTAACATTTCGGCCAATCTAAGCAAATTTTTGCGTTCGTGTTTTGAAAGCAAGGTTGCCTAGCAGATTCACATCAGCACTTTTTAGTTGGGCATAATTGTCTTTGCCAAGTGGCCATAATGGCATCTTTATCCCGGGATGCCTGCTGGTTTGTGATGATCATGTTGATTTATTTTTCCCAGCGGATGTTTTGAGTGAGGAGGCCATTCTGAAGTGGTACACCGAGGCCCACGTTGCCAAAGGAAGAAGTGTTTTCCTGGAACAGATGAAAAAGTTTGTGGAGTGGCTCAAGAACGCGGAGGAAGGTGAGCATGGCTTACGTTTTACATTAGAGTTGAGTAATTTAGCAGACGCCTATCCAGAGCGACTGAAAATCAGTTCAACTATAGTAGGTACAATAACCACCTCGCCTTCAAAATAGGCGATAGTCCCATTGTCTGATGTGACTGAGCATGTAGTTTTGTCTGTATTCACCATAGCACATTTGTCTGTACATGCAGTTGACATGAATCTTATCTGTTTTTTCAGAATCTGAGTCCGAGGAGGAAGAGGCTGACTAAAAGACCTCAAGCCAAATCCAAGGCTCGTTTTATTTTTTAGAATAATGTAATATCTTTTTTTCTATTCTACCTCCTCAACAACCATAATGTCTAGATGTAATTTAAGGGCTTTTACATCATGTTCATTTTTTTAACTTATAAAGTTTACACTTCTGGATAGTAAGAATCATGAATAGATTTTCCCTTGACACACTTAATAATTCCTCATTTGAAGGGAAAGACATGTTGCCACATTTTAAAACCAACCCCCTTAACTCACCCAGCCCCTTCTGTTGGTATGTATCTGTGTTTTATGAAAGAATGTTCCCTTTAAAATTGACTTCATTCTGCTGGCATGATTCATAGCGATCTTTTACTGCAGTTGGACTCTTATTTGCCAGTGGTTGATACATACATGCTCACTATTTAACTCCTTTTTGTATTTTTATTTAGCCAGTGTGACATGTCCAGATAATCAGATTTTAAATTGAACGGTCAGGCTTGAACTCTCTTGTCCACACTATATGAAGTTCTAGCTACCAGTCTACTGAAAAGGTGCTGGTGGTGTAAACTGTAATCGCTCTCTGACATCTTCTGTAACACTGTGCCAGATTCTAGATTTAATTTTGGTTATTGTTGTAATTTCTTTACCCTGATATCAATTTGACTTTTTAAAATAAAGTTCAGTACTAGTTTTCAGTGTTTGTGTAATTACTCTCTGAGCTTGTCATTCTGAAGTCTTTTCTCATTAGGCTTCTTAAATGATCCTCTGCAGCAGTTATAGAAAGTTGGGGAATAGAAATCTTGTCGATGTAACTGCAAAATATGAAGGATTTAAAAAATATATATATGGCTTGTTACATATAGACATAGTGTACACATGTAGAGTTAACCTAACCTTCACATAATCCAAAATACCTGACAAGAGTAACATTATTCAAGGTGTGTAGGGCATTACTCCTGGTGTGGAAGGTACAAAATGACAATCCAACTCGGGAGGTCAACTTCTCTCCTCACTTTAAATGGTAATTATGGCTTTGTCATGCATGAGGAAGAGCAGGGGTGAGACTGTAATTCAAGGTGCAAAACACCTGAATATCACTGAGGTAGGGAATAACAGGTAATTCAGTGCAGGGCAGTTAGACTGCGGGGTTGTCAGATATCTCAACTAGCAAGACACTTTATTTCAGGTCACTGAGTAAGGTGACTTACAGTTTTGATTGCTTTAATTAATTAAACAAATAGTCTACTCTGGTGCATTGAACAAGCAGCGAACCTCACCCTGTGGACCTGGAACTGGCCATCCTCAACGTGTCTTTTAGCCTACAGAACATTATGTATTATATATGTTTGAAGCCCCATGCAGGCATATACCTCATCACAAAAAGGCTGCAACAATAAAGTCAAGATGGAAGAAAACAGACTGCTTCTACTGCTTTTGAGTCCATAGTTACTAAGATTAGAGAATAAGGTTAGTGCAATACATTGTTACTCCTCACCAATAGATGGCAGTATGAGAATGTTTAAAGCCATACTCCTCCAGTGAAACCTATTGGACAAAAGAAACCTATTAAATTGGCTATAGCTTGAAAGCTTAATCAAAAGTAGGAAGTATTACTCTGCTACTTTTCGTGTGGCATGCTTGTACAGGGAAGGCACTATTCTTAGAGGGCCGTGTGTAATAATTTGGTTGGCGCTTATATGCGTCATATTTCACACGTGTGTATTAATACGCATGAGTTAATTGAAAATGTATTATTTTGGTGTATCCCAATTCCATCTGAGACACCCTTGGGGAGAGATCAGGATCGGCTATTATCAACAGTGGACCCTGGGGCAATTAGGGTTAAGTTGGCTTGGGGATTCAAACTAGCAACCTTTCTGTTATTGGCCCAACACTCCAAACACTAGGCTACCTGCTGTGTGTGTGTACGCTTTTGTTTGTGTGTGACAGGAGCAGAGCAGAGCAGAGAGCCATGTGGGTGGCTGTGATGTCCACCTCCCTATACTGTAAACAACACCAGAGGCGCTATGGCCGTGGGATTTTGCTGTGCCTGTTACGCTGCTGCTGCCTGCCATAGACTTGGTAAGCTGTCACAGTGCACTCCTCTCTTCTCCTCCCTGAATGTCAGTAGATGCTCAGGTAGTAGTGCTGCCTTGAAGGGCTCATGATACTGTACATTCCCTGCATTTGTCCGTTTGTCTAATTAAGGAGCCTTCTTTTCCTATTCTATCCTAGTAACTGAGTATACATTTTCCATTACGAGCTGAGATAGAGGCTACATACTATGTACATTCTCACCTGTTGCCAACCTTGACTCCTCTTTCTTCTGAAAATAGTTGAACCTGAGATGAGGGCATTCTGTCGGTATATTGGTGAATCTTGTTCTTTGGACATTGTCTCCCATGGCATTGCTTGATATTTGATCTCTCTGCCAGGCTTCTAAGATTCTACTAGTTAGGCGGGTGTAGTGTGAATGCAACAATAGGCATTACTTATCAATATTGACTATACATCACTAATAGATAACTATAGTTTCTGACTATAAACATAAAGAACTGCTATATAGTGGGTATTTTGGTTTCATGATAGGAAATATTGAAAACGTCACGATACAGAACATTTTTCCCTCATTCTCTCTGTTGGGCTTGCAGCGTGAACTGAATAGAACTCATTGTGCCAAGGGACTTGTGGCAACAATTATTCTGGATTTCACACTGCTGCTTTGGTCAATAAACGGCTCAGACTGCAATGCAGAACTCATCTAAATAATACCGTCAGAAAACAGGGAGAGAGAGACAGCCAGGACAGGACAATGAATTCTCTGAATGGAGAAAAGAGCGTTTGATATATTTGCCCAGAAAGGCCTGTACCTGTGTTGTGAAGAAGCTTTGAGCACAAAAGGCACACTGTTTTTGTTTACCACAAATTGTCAGTGACATCTATGCTTTGAATTTCAAGCAGTTTACAACAGAATATGATAGGCAAGCATAAGTTTCACCATCTCCTCCTCTTCCGCTGTGGCAAGAGAGGGCTCATCTGCCATTTTATTACACTGATTAGCTTTATGAAATAATAGAGCGGACATTGATAAACAGTTCAATAAAGGCCAATTCTGCCCACAGCAGCCAAGGACATTCATTTACCAGCCGAGTTTCCTAAAGCAATGTGACCACAAAAGTGAACATGGCTGAACAGGGGCGCCGCCAGGGATTTTGGGCTCCATGAAAATATATCACATTTGGCCCCAACACCACAGGCCACACCAACCCTGCGCAATTGCTGTAACCACACACCTCCAGAACCCAATCGACCCATTCAAAGCTTGAAATAACTCAGGCTTGCAACTCTCTTGCAGTCCAATATTTACTGTATGATATTTACTGACAGTGAGCTGTGAAAATATAACACTGTGCAGACATGCATGCAACATTCTGCATACAGTGGAATTCACTGCAAAACTGATACCCTCTATAAGAAATGCGCTAACGGCCATCTTTTACAGTCTAAATGTCATTTTAATGGTCAAATACAGAGGCTCTCTGGATGTTTACTTTTTGCCAAAAACAAGAATAGAAAAATAATCTGTTTTATTTGTAAATAAAATAGTTGATTAATGATGACAGGTTAATAATTTAATATTGAAAAAATGTACCTAATGTTCTATACATTTTTTAGGGCCCCCGTCAGTCACAGGCCCTTAGAATCCTCCTAAACCCCCCTTTTTTTGGTTACTACATGATTCCATATGAACTACTAATAACTCTGTATTGAGAACAGTTTGGTATGCTCTTAAAACCAATAGAGTTGGGCTGCTTGGAGAGGATATGGGGAGGCGAGCACTGTTGCCTGTCACATCTCACAACTCTATCTCTCTCTCTTGGTTAACCATATTCTGCCTTCCCTATTGGATTTGCATTGTGTGAGCAGAAATTGTGTGCTTGCTTATGGAGACACAATGCGCTGAATGATGGCATGCCATAACTGATAACTGATCTGTCCTTCATGGAAGCTGCAAGGTCCTCTGTTGTGAGACCAGTGTCTCGGCAGATGTGAACAGACAGTCAATAATGTGAAAAGAACCCTCAGTTCTAATTGATGTGAACCATTCAAATGCAGTTGAACATGTTTTTGCAACTTCCACGAAGGCTCCAGGATGCAAGCCTGAAATCCAAAATGAATATTGCTGTTTCACATGATATTCAGTTTGGATTTCAGGCTACATGAAAACCGTCCATTACTACCAATGTTCTAATCTAGCTCATGTAAGAGTCAATCAGGTCAGACAGCAGCTCTGTGTGTCTCTGTGTATGGGACTCTGGGGAGAATGGCTGTAATCATCTTGGCAGTGTAGTGGCTGCTTCGTATCGTACCAGGCTTCTGTGCCTGCGCTGGGATTGCAATGGCTTGCATGATGAGATAAGATATATTTAGAGGCAGTCTAGTGAAAACAGCTGGTAGTGGTACAACAGGCAGCATTCAACCTACTCAGATTCCAACTCAATAGGCCCCTCTCACTCAACTCTGGACCTTGAATCCAGTTCCACTGCATTTCTTCATTGTTGCGATCAAACCAGGGACTGATTTAGACTTGGGACACCAGGTGGGTGCAATTAATTATCAGGTAGAACAGAAAACCAGCAGGATCTGGACCTCATAGGGTGTGTTGAATACCCCATCAATAGGCTAACCCGGAGCTTTCTAATATCTCCTAGATATAGGACAAACACTTTGAAACCTTGTTTCTTATTAATTATTTTTTGATTGTCTTTGTCTTTTTTGCTCCCCCCCAACAGCTCTTAGACAACAAATAACAGTATCACTAGGACAGTATGCCAAGGAGAGAGGGTATAATTCAAATTTATAAACAGTATTCTACGGACAGAATAAGGTCAGAATGTGGAGAGGAAAGAGTAGTAGTCTGGATAGGAACAGCTCCTTTAACAGAGCGTCTCCACTCATGGCTCAAGCTCCTTCTGCCAGCTTATGAAACCCAGAATACCCTAGTGGTGGTGTATAATCGCTTGGCTGAGAGAGTTAAGGGATTAAACACATAACCCTGAGTCAACACTGAAAGTCATCACAAATGAAATCATTACTGAGGCCCAGACTGCCATCCCTCCATTCCTCCATCCCTTCCCATCCCTCCCAAGAGTTTGCAAAGCTGTCATCAAGGTAAAGGGTGGCTACTTTGAAGAATATCAAATATAAAATATATTTTGATTTGTTTAACACTTTTTTTGGATACTACATGATTCCATATGTGTTATTTCATAGTTTTGATGTCTTCACTATTATTCTACAATGTCGCCCCCCCCCCCCCCCCCCCCCCATACGGCACCCCTACTAATAACTCAGCATCTCTGTAATGAGAACAGTTTGGTATGCTCTTAAAACCAATAGAGTTGGGCTGCTTGGAGAGGATATGGGGAGGCGAGCACTGTTGCCTGTCACATCTCTCAACTCTATCTCTCTCTTGGTTAACCATAACCTGCCTTCCCTATTGGATTTGTATTGTGTGAGCAGAAATTGTGTGCTTGCTTATGGAGGCACAATGTGCTGAATGATGGCATGCCATAACTGATAGCTCTCTGTCCTTCATGGAAGCTGCAAGGTCCTGGTTCTATCCGTAGTGGCCTCATTAACCTGGGCACAGTGGCCAGGCAAAGCTGGCCCCCTCCCTCCCGATTTCCTTTGTAAATATTACTAGTAATATTTTGTTTTAATTATTCCCAGCTCACAAGGCCCCTTGATGATGTGAGGCCTGAGGCAATTGCCTCTTCTGCCTAATGATAATTCTGCCACTGCATACAGTACAGTATGGATGTCACTTGCTTGTGAGGAAATGCAATCTAAGGTGAGAGGATGATAGAACTTTATCCCCTTACAAAAGGGCAACTATAAGGTTGACTAGCCTAATCACCATGGCACCGGCTCAATGTGATGTGCTGTTCTCTAATGAATAACTGGTCATTGTTAGTGGACTTTTCATCAGCCCCCTAAAGTGTGAGAGAAAATATGCTAACAAAGGGCCCTGTCTGAGTAATGAAATGTCAGTGTGTTTGTGTCCCAAATAGCATTATATTCTCTATATGGTGCACCCTATCCCCTATGGGCCCTGGTTAAAAGTAGTGCACTATGTAGGGAATAGCGTGCCATTTGGGACATATCCTGTTTCTCGCTCTTACAGTCCTGACTATTTTTACAGACTCTGAATCATCCCTATGGCATCCCTGGACTACACAGGGTGCATTGTGGGAGCCTGCGGTCCTGACCTCCTCGACATGCCTGAACACCACTAACCAAGATGGAGCGCCTGCCCTGTCAACTATTTGAAATTTAGTCGGCATCCCAAATGGCACCCTACTCCCTATATAGTGCACTACTTTAGACCAGATACCTAAGGGCCATGGTCAAAAGATGTGCAATATATAGGGAATATTGTGCCATTTAGGATGCAGTTTTACGAATTTACTCTACAGTCACTGGCATCCTCTGAGTACAGACGTCAATTCAACGGGCCAGATCGATTTCAGGTCTGAAATTCTAACTTGTCAGTCGGGCCCGAGTCGGGTATCGGGTCTATGTACAGTGCCTTCAGAAAGTATTCATACCGCTTGACGTATTCCACATTTTTTGGTGTTACGAATTTAAAATTGTTGAAGATTTTTTCTCTCACCCATCTACACACAATACCCGATAATGACAAAGTGAAAACATGTTTCTAGAAATTTGCACAAATTTATTGAAAATGAAATGCAGAAATATCTCATTTAAAGATGCACTATGCAAAAAGCGCTCCGCTATTTCCTGGTTGCTAAAATTTTGAATTGTTCGCCTAATTTCAGTTTGTGACAAAACAAGCAAGTATAGTGTAGAGAATCATTGTACCATCTAAACTGCTGTGAAATATATTTTACATAACCACAAATATAGTATCTTCAGCTGTTTGAAGCTGGTGTACAAAACCGAAAGTAAAAGACCCAAAAACAAAACTTTAAAACAAGAAGCATAGAAATAGCACACACAGAACATATCTACCGCTTCTTAGACTTGCTTTCAATGAGCATGACAGATCTATAACTTACATTTCTATGTGGATATAAATAAGTATACACACCCTGGAGAATGTTAGAATCACCTTTACAGCTGTGAGTCTTTCTGGGTAAGTCTCTCAGAGCTTCGCACACCTGGATTGTACAATATTTGCACATTCTTAAAATAATTCTTCAAGCACTGTGAAGTTGGTTGTTTATCATTGTTAAACAACCATTTTCAAGTCTTGCCATAGATTTTCAAGCCGATTTAAGTCAAAACTGTAACTAGGCCACTCAGGAGCATTCAATGTTGTATTGGTAAACAACTCCAGTGTTGCTTACCAATACTGTATTTGGCCTCGTGTTTTAGGGTATTGTCCTGCTGAATGGTGAATTAATATCCCATTGTCTGGTGGAAAGCAGACTTAACCAGGTTTTCCTCTAGAATTTTGCCTGTGCTTAGCTCCATTCCGTTTATTTAATATCTGGAAAAACTCCCCAGTCCTAACAAGCATGCCCATAACATGATGCAACCACCATTATGCTTGAAAATATGGAGAGCGGTACTCTGTAATTATAATGTTTCAGTTAAGACCGAAGTGCAGACTGTGTTGAAGTAACAATGTTTATTATAGCAACGGGGCAGGCAAATGACAGGTCAAGAAAGGCAGGGGTCAGTAATCCAGATTAATGGGGCAAAGGTACATGATGGCAGGCAGGCTCAGGTCAGGCAGAGTGGTCAGGCAGGCGAGCTCGGAGTCCGGACAGGCAAGGGTCAAAACCAGGAGGGCGAGAACAAGTGAGACTGGGGAAAAATGCTGGTTGACGTGACAAACAAGACGAACTAGCAACAGACAAACAGCGAGAACACAGGTATAAATACACAGAGGATAATGGGGAAGATGGGTGATACCTGGAGGGGGGTGGAGACAATCATAAGGACAGGTGAAACAGATCAGGGTGTGACAGTAATGTGTTGTATTGGATTTGCCCCAAACATAACACCTTGTGTTCAGTACCAAATGTTAATGGCTTTGCCTCATGTTTTGCAGTTTTACTTGAGTGCCTTGATGTTTATTCTGTACAGGCTACCCTCTTTTCACTTGATCAATTATGTTAGTATTGTGGAGTAACTACAATGTTGTTGATCTATCCTCAGCTTTTATCTATCACAAACATTAAACTGTAACTGTTTTAAAGTCACCATTGGCCTCATGGTGCAATCCCTGAGCTGTTTCCTTCCTCTCTCGCAACTGAGTTAGTAAGGAAGCAGGAATCTTTGTAGTGACCTGCTTAATCGGAAGAAAGGGCAGCAGTTTTACAGGCGCCTAACCAATTGTGCTATTATGTTTGTTTTGTACATAATGTTTCTGCCACCGTATCTTATGTCAAAAAAGAGCTTCTGGATATCAGGACAGCGATCACTCACCTCAGATTAGACAGAGATGTTTTCTTCAACAAGCAGGACGCATGTGATGTACTACTAACACCCGACTTGGCCAACATCCCCGTTATTGGCAAGAGAAAGAGACGCAGGTACAGAGGACACAGAGTGGGGTGCCTCGTAAGGATACGCAGAAGGCGAGTGGGAAATCTGTCGTTACCGTCAATATTACGCCACCGTACAATCATTGGATGATAAATTAGAAGATGTACAAACACGAATATCCTACCAACGTGACATCAAAAACTGTAACATCTTATGTTTCACGGATTCGTGGCTGAATGATGACATGGATATTCATTTAGCAGGATATACGCTGCACCGGCTAGATAGAACAGCACAATCCGGGAAGACGATGGGGGGCGGTCTGTACATATTGGTGAACAACAGCTGCTGCACGAAATAAGGAAGTCTAGACTTTTCTCGCCTGAAGTAGAGTATTTTATAATAATCTGTAGACCACGCTATTTGCCAAGAGAGTTTTCATCTATACTTTTCGTGGCTGTTTATTTACCACCACAAATGGATGCTGGCACTAAGACCGCACTCAGTCATCTGTATAAGGAAATAAGCAAGCAGGAAACCGCTCACCCAGAGGCGGCGCTCCTAGTGGCCGGAGGTTTTAAGGCCGGGAAACTTAAATCAGTTTTATTTCATCTCTATCAACATGTTAAATGTGCAACCAGAGGGAAAAAAATTCTAGATCACCTATACGCCACACAAAGAGATGTACAAAGCTCTCCCTCGACCTCCATTTGGTCTATCTGACCACAATTCTATCCTCCGGATTCCTGCTTACAAGCTAAAATTAAAGCAGAAAGCACAAGTGACTCTGTCAATAAAAAAGTGGTCAGATGAAGCTGATGCTAAACTACAGGACTGTTTTGCTATCACAGACTGAAACATGTTACAGGATTCTTCCGATTGCATTGAGGAGTACACCACATCAGTCAGTGGCTATATCAATAATTGCATCGAGGACGTTGTCCCCACAGTGACTGTACGTACATACCCCAACCAGAAGCCATGGATTACAGGCAACATTCGCACTGAGCGGAAGGGTAGAGCTGCCGCTTTCAAGGTGCGGGACTCTAACCCGGAAACTGATAAGAAATCCTGCTATGCCCTCCGACGAACCATCAAACAGGCAAAGCGTCAATACAGGGCTAAGATTGAATTGTACTACACCGGCTCTGACACTCTTATTATGTGGCAGGGCTTGCAAACTATTACAGACTACAAAGGGAAGCACAGCCGCGAGCAGCCCAGTGACACAAGCCTACCAGACGAGCTAAATCACTTCTATGCTCGCTTCGAGGCAAGCAACACTGAGGCATGCATGAGAGCATCAGCTGTTCCGGATGACTGTGTGTTCACACTTTCTGTAGCCGATGTGAGGAAGACCTTTAAACAGGTCAGCATTCACAAGGCTGTGGGGCCAGACAGATTACCAGGATGTGTGCTCTGGGCATGTGCTGACTAACTGGCAGGTGTTTTCACTGACATTTTTAACATGTCCCTGATTGAGTCTGCAATACCAACATGTTTCAAGCAGACCATCATTGTCCCTGTGCCCAAGAACACTAAGGCAACTTGCCTAAATGGCTTGCAGACCCGTAGCACTCACGTCCGTAGCCATGAAGTGCTTTGAAAGGCTGGTAATGGCTCACATCAACACCATTATCACAGAAACCCTAGACCCACTCCAATTTGCATACCGCCCAGACAGATCCACAGATGATGCAATCTCTATTGCACTCCACACTGCCCTTTCCCACCTGGACAAAAGGAACACCTACGTGAGAATGCTGTTCATTGACTACAGTTCAGCGTTCAACACCGTAGTACCCTCAAAGCTCATCACTAAGCTAAGGATCCTGGGACTAAACACCTCCCTCTGCAACTGAATCCTGGACTTCCTGACAGGCCACCCCCAGGTGTTGAGGGTAGGTATCAACACATCTGCCACGCTGATCCTAAACATTGGAGCACCTCAGGGGTGCATGCTCTGTCCCCTCCTGTACTCCCTGTTCACCTACGACTGTGTGGCCAGGCACAACTCCAACACCATCAGTAAGTTTGCAGACGACACAACAGTGGTAGGCCTGATCACCGACGAGACAGCCTATAGGGAGGAGGTAAGAGACCTGACCGGGTGGTGCCAGAATAACAACCTATCCCTCAACATAACCAAGTCTAAGGAGATGATTGTGGACTATAGGAAAAGGAGGACAGAGCACGCCCCCATTCTCATCGACTGGGCTGTGGTGGAGCAGGTTGAGAGCTTCAAGTTCCTTGGTGTCCACATCACCAAAAAACTAGAATGGTCCAAACATGCCAAGACAGTCATGAACAGGGCACGAGAAAGCCTATTCCCCCTCAGGAAACTAAAAAGATTTGGCATGGGTCCTCAGATTCAAAAAAGGTTCTGCAGCTCCAACATCGAGAGCATCCTGACTGGTTGCATCACTCCCTGGTATGGCAACTGCTCGGCCTCCGACCGCAAGGCACTACAGAGGGTAGTGCGTACGGCCCAGTACATCACTGGGGCTAAGCTGCCTGCCATTCTGGACCCCTACACCAGGCGGTGTCAGAGGAAGGCCCTAAAAATTGTCAAAGACCCCATCCACCCCAGTCATAGACTGTTCTCTCTACTACCGCATGGCAAGCGGTACCGGAGCGCCAGGTCTAGGACCAAAAGTCTTCTCAACAGCTTTTACCCCATGCCATAAGACTCCTGAACAGGTATTCAAGTGGCTACTCTGACTATTTGCATTGTGTCTCCCCCAACCCCTTTTTTACACTGCTGATACTATCTGTTTATCATATATGCGTAGTCACTTTAACTATACATTCATGTACATACTACCTCAATTAGCCCGACTGACCGGTGACAGTAGTGAGGCTATATACAGGAACCGGTTAGTCAAGCTAATTGAGGTAGTATGTACATGTAGGTATGGTTAAAGTGGTTGAAAAAGTCAAGGGGTGTGAATTCTTTCTGAAGGCACGACAGCCCGAGTGGACCCGGACACGGATCTGCATAGCCTATAGTATATTTATTTCAAATCAAATTTTATTTGTCACATGCACCGAATACAACTGGTGTAGGTAGACCTTACAGTGAAATGCTTACTTACAAGCCCTTAACCAACAATGCAGTTTTAAGAAAATACCAACAAAAAAAAAGTAAGAGATAATAATAACAAAAAGTTGAAGAGCAGCAGTAAAATAACCATAGCGGGGCTATATACAGATTGATTGTTCTCGTGTCCATTCAGGTCAGGGGTACTACTATTTACACCACTGAAGAACTCTAGTCTATTCCATGCAGGTTCAACGTTATTTCATTGAAATTACATTGGGAACAACATTGATTCAACCAGTGTGTGCCCAGTGGGATTTCTGTCTAGTCACTGTCAAGTGGGTGAGTCTGTCTGTGATGTGTCATAGCAGATAGGAGATAATTGTCTGCACCGCAAATTGCATCCTATTCCATACATAGTGCACTATATAGGCTTGGAATAGGGTGCCATTTGGGACGCAGGTCATTGTCTTGTTGAGATGTTAACAGTGTAGTAGCCAAGATGTTGCAGCAGTGTCCTCTCTAATCACTGTGTCCTTTCACTAAACAGAACAGAGCTGGAGATGAGTGTGATGGGAGCAGATCTAAGAGAGGCGGTCCATAGGAGAGGCTCATCCCTCCCTACCTCCTCTCTCCTTCCTTCCCTCCTTCTCTTACCTCCCTCCACTCTATCACCAAAAGTTGCTCTCTCTCCCCTCTCTATCTCCTTCCCTCCCTCCATCACCTACATTCCCTGTCTCTTTCTATCTCTGTGTCTCTATAATATGTCTCTAATATGGTCATACATTTGGCAGGAGGTTAGGAAGTGCAGCTCAGTTTCCACCTCATTTTTTGAGCAGTGTGCACATAGCCTGTCTTCTCTTGAAAGCCAGGTCTGCCTACTGTGACCTGTCTCAATAGCAAGGCTATGTTCACTGAGTCTGTACATAGTCAAAGCTTTCCTTAATTTTTTGGTCAGTCACAGTGGTCAGGTATTCTGCCACCTTGTACTCTTTGTCTAGAGTCTAATAGCATTCTAGTTTGCTCTGTTTTTTTGTTAATTATTTCCAATGATTTTCCAATGTGTCAAGTAATTATCTCATGTTTGATTGTGTCTAATTCTGTTGCTGTCCAAGTATTTTTTGCCAGATCATAATTGGTATGCTGAATTTTATGTTCTCTTGATGATGTAGAAGGCCCTTCTTGCCTTGTCTCTCAGATCGTTCACAGCTTTGTGGAAGTTACCAGTGGGGCTGATGTTTAGGCCGAGGTATGTATAGTTTTCTGTGTGCTTTAGGGCAACAGTGTCTAGAGAGGGAATTTGTATCTCTCTCTCTCCTCCCTTTCTCTTTCAACCTTAGTAGCTGTTTCCCTTTCTCCCACCATCCTCCCACCCTCTATTACCACTCTCTCTGTGTCTCACCTGGCCCTGTGTGAGGGAGGAGGCAGGAAAGGAAGCCATCACTAATTAACATCTCAAACCAGGCAGCCATCTGTGTTGAGACAGTGATTGACTCTGGGATTCCAGTCCCATTCATCAAACTTAAAATTTGAAGAAGAAAAAAAACACTCACACACACACACGTCAATGCCTAAGGTCCTTGGTTATGGATTTATCCTCTTTCCTGACAATCACTGTGACTGGCTGCGCCCACAATGGCACCCTCTATTGCCTGTATATACTATTTAATGTAGTACAATCAGGGGATACAGGGGTATGAAGGCAACACTGAAGGAGACGGTTCACACTTAAGAAAAAATCTGTTCCTCTGTATTGTGTAGTGGCTACAAGGTGATCCCCATGGAAATTTGGCTCATGTGCATCCAATCCCTCACCTGCATATTTGCTAGCGTAGCCATAGCCTCAGTAGCAGCCTTCCTCCCTCCGCAGGTCATTTCCATTTAGATAGGCAGGCTGATGCAATGGCAACTTTGACTGCATCCCAAATGTCACCACTATATAGTGCATTACTTTTGACCAGGCCCACTGGGCTCAGGTCAAAGGTAGTGCACTATATAGGAGATAGGGTGCCATTTGGGACGCGCGCCTTCTCTCTCGACAGAAGCTCTCTCTCTCTGAAATACAGCAGCCTCATGGAGGACAGTGTTGATTAGGCTGCTTTGGCTCATCAGTAAGGAAACCTGTCGGAAAACGGTCTTCCATGACAACCTATCATCTGCCCATATAGCCCGTATAGAACAAAGCCTTGATTGGGCTTGAATGTCACATTAACTGTGATGGCTGATGCAGTTGAACTGAATCTATGAACTGATGTACCTGTAAATGGTGGCTTGAATGTCACCATTTTAACTGTGATGGCTGCTGGGTTGTTCCACAAAATGAGTGCGTTTTTTGTCCCTTTGCTATTTTAAGTGCAAATATTGCATTTTCAAAGCCTGTTATATTAAATAAAGTGCCCTTCAATATAGGCAACATGGAAAATTAAATAAATCAATAAAATGTTTAATCCTTTAACTGTGTCTTCTTGAAAAACATCTAGAAGAAAATTTTTCACCTTAAATTCATATTACTAAAAACTCAAATAAGAATTTTGAATAGTGTTTTTGCAACTTGATATGCATAGCATTTTTACTCATCTAAACAATATTACAAAAATCACTTTAGGTCTGCTTCAATAGATTTTATATGCATAAAAGCAATGTTGAATGAGGACCGATGTCACATTTTTGCAAATTATGTCCAAACATGGATATTCAATTACATAGAAATATATGCTTTTTCAGGTGGTGTATAGTGCAATGCACTTACATTTCAAATGATCCAGGTTCTTCCACCATGTCAGACTACATTTTCAGATAATATATGGCAAAGTGCAATTTTTCAACTACTTTATAGGCATTATTTTATAGACGACCTTAAGTCTGAATACTGAAGTATTGACCCCATGGGTCATGAAATGTGGTTTAATCAATTTATGTTGCATTTTATCCCATGTCTTTGGAGAATGATTTTGAGTTTTCTTGTAGCCCTGAGAGTGGGCAAAATTAGAGTGCCACAACACTGAACTGCAGAAACCCAAAAGGCTGCATATTATTTTAATTGATGCAGGAGTGCTGGGGGAGTTGACCAATCAAGTTCTAGTGAAGATTTTTTTCATATCCACTTCTAAATCCATTGCCAAAACAAGTTCTACCAGCCGGTTGAGAATAGGGTCAAAGTGCTCAAATTCACAATTTTGTCATGTCCCCCTGTGCATCCTCTGTGACTTCTAGGAAGATGTTAACCCATTTAAAGGTTGAGTAAGTAATCATTTTGTCTAAAAATGTAGCCAAAGTTCTATTTTTTGTCAGTCATTTATGATTTGGGAATTTAGTTACTTTGTTGAATACTTCTCCCTATTAGCTAAAGTCTTATTTTTGGCAACACCATTTTAGCTGTCGCAGTAGCTGTTTGGTCCAAACAGATTCACAAATCATGGGAATTTGTCGAGCTATGCAGACATTTTGTCTCCCTCCGAGGCAGGTGTTGCTAGGTAACCCCCGTGATCTTGCCTGGGACGGCCTGCTCCCCCCCATTTCCAAAAAGATTAGTCTTTAACCCCACCAGTCCCAAGACCAAGTAAATATCGTTTTTTATTCATCTGACTTTAATTTATCTGCATGTAGCCTTTCAATGAAATGTTTTACCATTCTTTTTAGGACAACCAGGGATACAAATAGACACAACTTTTTGACATGAACAGTTGCATTCATGAATTTTATGGACAAATTTAAAATTAAAAAAGGTCCACCAAATCAAAAAACCTGATGAAAATGAATTAAATTGTTTGCTCACATGGAAATTTGTTACAGCAACTATGTGAGCTTATTACAGTATGATAGACACTATGTCCTGGGATTTCCTATGATCTTCTTCCTTATAACTCTTGTGTAGCTTTTGAGTGTTATAGAGCAAGACGTGTTACACGTGCGTGTTTGTGAGAGTCTCA
Source organism: Oncorhynchus kisutch (assembly GCF_002021735.2). NCBI lineage: Eukaryota > Metazoa > Chordata > Actinopteri > Salmoniformes > Salmonidae > Oncorhynchus > Oncorhynchus kisutch. The sequence continues at coordinate 52,795,610 of NC_034175.2, read as the reverse complement.
GCTTTTCATATATAGATTTGAATAGTTTGCTCAAACCATTCGGACTACAGATGTTTTTGTAAAAAGGCCCAGCCCCGAGCTCTTTCTGGATCCGCCCTTGTCTCACAAACACCACACTAGGTCAGCCCTCGTTAATCACACAGACTAATAATAGTTGGTATCTCCCGATGCAGAAGAAATGTACAAATCCAATGCTACAAATCAGAAGTCTGTTGCAGCGACCTACATTTGACATTTGAGTCATTTAGCAGACATACTTATCCAGAGCAACTTACAGTTAGTGCATTCATCTTAAGATAGCTTTGTAAGACAACCACATATTACAGTCGTAGTAAGTCAATTTTTCCACAATAAAGAAGTTTCAGCAAAGTCAGTGCTAGTATTGGGGGGGCGGGGGGGGGGGGGGATTTAAGATACTCTTTGAAAAGATAGGGCTTCAGATGTTTTCGGACATTTACCTATGAACTGATGTTACACCACCATAGTAGGTAAGTGGTATGTTATACAATACAGTTTATAGCCACTCAACCTACAGCTAAGCTACTCAACCTACAGTAAGGCTACTCGACCCTGTTAGTTCTCGAGAGCCTGGGTTTTCCACTGATCCACTAAGTCCCCTGATTGAACTAATGGTTGCACTGATTAAAGGAAACGCTGCCTGGGCAAGCATGAAAAGTGGTGGAAAAACATTCAAGAGGGGTTTTATTGCAGGCCTCTCAGTAAAGCCACCCACTAGTTAACATTTTGCTGTCGACTTTTATCCTTGATTTTCTCCCCAATCACAGAGGGCACAACAACACATCAAGCATAGTTGAACTGACAAATTGCTTTTTTCCCTCTCTCAATAGTTTGTCCTGCAGTGACAGATATTTCAAAACAAAATGGATTGCTCAAAAGCATTAAAGGGGACTGAGTTCCAAAAATGGTGTCCATCTCTTTTGCCTGGTTTCCCAGACACAGAGTAAGCCTAGTCCTGGACCAAAGAAAATCTCAATTAAAAGGGATTTTTAGGACTAGGCTTAATCTGTGTCCGGGAAACCCGCCCTTAAGTTCAATGCAGCTAGATTCAGGACTCCGGAGTCCATGCTACATGGCTCTACCTGAAACCAAGATAGGTTATCAAACAGGGACAGCCGAAGAACCCTTTATGGTTCTTGGTAGCACCTTTTTTTCTGAGTGTAGACACAGGAAGCAAACCAGGAAAGAAATGGTTTAATTGAGAAGGTCAGCTTGAGCCACTATGTCCATATTAACAAGGATGTGCCGGTCCTAACAGTAATAAATATTGACAATATCGAACCCTGGGAAATAGATTGTTCGTCTCAGGGCAAAAATGTACTGTACTTGATCAGGTTCATTTTTGATCATGTTTTTTTCTTCTTCTCTTCCTCTCACACCATTTGTGTGTTTCTACACCGGTGGCCACACACACGTGACATGACACACACACAAACGCCTGCATCTTATTGCAGATCAATGCAGTAAGAATAGGATAGTTTTCCTTTGCCTACTGCCATTGTTCTCATTCTCACTCCCCTGCAATCAAGCAGAAGTAATGAGGCAGCCTTCCTCTGTCAGCTCCCATGCTGAGCCCCTCCATCACAAAACCCTCTGACACCCAGGGTCAAACGCATCAATGATCCTGACAGTCCTTTTCTTTCATGGGAACCAAATCTCATCCAAGCATCCAAGCCAAAAGAATGCATGATATATAGGCCTACCATCCAACTAGCTCTTGCATCTAGCTCCTAAATAAGACCTTTGGAAACTCAACTTCACATTTACCCCCAACTCTAACTTTACAAACAAAAATAATTGTGGATTATCTCAAATGCCCCCCAACAATTTAAATCGGACCCTTTGCTTTGCAAAGACCACATTACTATTCAGCTTGCTGTCAACAGTGATAGAGATGGCGCCAGGGCCAGGCAGAACATCTAACCGTATTGTATGGAGAGTAAGGCTTAGCATAAGCCTCTCATCTCAGTGTCTGCTGGTAGTTGAGCTGAGATACCCACCACAGCATGGCTTTACTATTGTAGTATACTTCAGTAGATGAGAAACCTACGTCTACCTCTGGCTAATCATCCGTAGGAGAGGTCCATCTCATATGTCAGGCCTGAAAGGAGAGATGTGAGTGCGAGTGCGAGCATGCTTCAGTGTACATGCGTGTGTCATTGTGCGTGCCTGTGTTTTGTGTGTTACATGTATACAGTAAAAATGTCAACAGTCATTAGCAACATGGGATGCAATTCTGAGATTCCTTTTTCAAGCCAGACTTTGGGTTGTTAGGCAAAGCAATGCCGTTGTAGAGTACAGTACAGCTTTCACTCATTAATTAATGACACCTTAATATTTGATATTTTATACTTTCAACACTGTTTCAGTAGAAGGAATCTGCTCTACTCAGTGCTTGTGTTTTTTGTGTTACGTGAACAGCACCATCTCATTTTAGAAACGAAAAATGATGATTGGAAAGTAGTGTTTATTTCTGTATTTAATCACAATTCAGATGGAAACTTCTTTATCTAACCTAATCTTTCCCCAAAGTCTCTCTCTGGTTGGTGCGAGGCCCTGCTCTAATAAGACTAAAACCACAGGGAGTCATCCACTTCGCTTCATGATGTAAGCAAGAATATAAATGTTAAACAGTGGGAGTTCTGGATCTGAATCATCAATGGTACCCATAGCCTGCATCCCAAATGGCACCCTATTACCTATATAGTGCCCTGCTTTTGATAGGGCTTGAAAGTAACGCACTATATAGGGAATACAATCTAATGTGGGATGCACAATAGTCTTCCATCCTTCTCCCAGCAAGCCTCTCCTATAAATCAATAACCTGTGCTGTCTGTCATCATCGTGATAGACTACTTCACACAGAACACAGGGGTGAGCAAATGCTTTAGGCTGCTTACCGAGGCTGCTTACCAAATCCACTAAAGAGAATAGGGTGCAATTTGGGGCGCATTCCTTACTCAGGTTTAGGGACTATTTTCCATCACGTTTGTCTTTTGTCCCTGCAATATATTAGGAGCACTGCAATGAGATGCATAATGAATGCCTTGGTCTCTCCAGGCTCCTGTGTGGTGTTGACTGACTGTGGAAGAATAATCACTTTGGACTTGGACAACGTTCATTTCCCCATCTATGTTAAGCCCCTACCTCCTGCCTGAATGGCCTGCCTGCTTCCTATTTTGGGAAATCAAAATGCACCTGTGTTATGAACACACTGTTGGAGAATATAGAACAGAGGTGAATCAGGTGGATTTCATTTTGTTTTGGTTGTTCTGATGTGTTTGTGTTGTAATTTAAGATGTCAAGTGAATAGTATTTGGCTCCTCTTATTCAACCAATATTCCATCCACCGGCTGTGCAGAATCCAACTGTGCAGAATAATGCAAAAATTCATTTCTACGTCAGTAGCTTTCTGTAGCTCTGTAACAATAACGCAAACACTCTTTTAGAGATGGAAACAGTGTGATAGAATTTAGGAGGAAGAAAAAAATGGGCAGGTGGCCAAGTATCACGCCCGTCTTGACATCAAAGCAATTCTGTACCTCTTTCAGATTGGAAGTTATTGAAAATAAAGCCAAAGGTGAATAGAGGAAATTCTAAAACAATTGATATTAGTCCTGCTTCTTACTGTAACACATGACATATTTCTCATGTGAGTGGAGTTCCAAACAGTGTTTAGAAAATGAAGCCTGGGTTAACAGGCAGCACAACTTTTCACACCTGAATATCAGTAACTTTGTTGCTGCTCTGTTATAAAAGAGTCATGCCTGTCTTTTTACTAGAGGGGGGATTGTGTCTTTCATAAGTAGATGAAGTGTGTCTATTCTACTGCACCTGTAAGAAGCTAGCATTATAAATGTATCTAAGGTACAGTATCAATGTACGGGTAACAAAGTGTCAAGACCACAGTTAGTCATCTGAGGGGTTTTCTTCACTGGCTAAAGAACTGTTGACACCTTGTATGAATACAGTACATCTCTATTATACAGTATGAATACAGTACATCTCTATTATACAGTATGAATACAGTACATCTCTATTATACAGTATGAATACAGTACATCTCTATTATACAGTATGAATACAGTACATCTCTATTATACAGTATGAATACAGTACATCTCTATTATACAGTATGAATACAGTATTGCTCTTAAAGAATTACAGCTTTATCAAGAAACGGTAGTGCATTGATGACTGAACTACCTCCTGGTAGCAACTTTTCTTAAGCCTATGAATGTCCCTCTTCATCTTGATTTATTTTTATTCTAACAATGAAACTAGCCATAGGTTATCGCCTACCTCAGCGTGAGGGATTCTGTCACGAGGCATAAGACATTTTCCTTGTATCACACAATGAGGTTGCCTTTTTAGCACTAACTGTATATTCGATCATTTCTACAATAACTAATATTGTAATTAATATTGTAGTTTTCCACACTGAGTCAATTACTCTTTACCTGTATTTACACGTCTCTCCATCACCTAAACTTAAAATATACCGTCTATATATTACAGTATATTCACCAGCTCCCAGGAGAGGTACGGTGGTGCGGTGCCAATTTGAAGGATTCCAGCTTATAGTTTGCAATTTTATAAAGGTTATGGACGGAGCAGCTGCATTTATGCGCAGAATAGTCACAAATATGGCATTGCTCTAAAGGTTACAAAACAAAAAGGCAGGCATTAACTCCATAAACCTCTGCAAATAAAGGCATTCCTTCAGAATAGGTACTTTTCTCCTGCAGGGGAGAACCATTTTCTATCTGAGTCATGAAAAAGGCAGCCACATAGCCGGCATACAAATACTGCATTGAAGACAAAATAAAATATCAGAACAGCCTCAATCCGTTGGTACATTGACTCTACAAAGTGTTGAAAGTGTTCCACAGGGATGCTGGCCCATGTTGACTCCGATGTTTCCCACAGTTGTGTCAAGTTGACTGGCTGTCCTTTGAGTGGTGGACCATTCTTGATACACAAGGGAAACTGTTGAGCGTGAAAAACCCAGCACTATTGCAGTTCTTGACACAAACCGGTGTGCCTGGGACCTACTACTGTACTTACCCCTTTCAAATGCACTTAAATATTTTGTCTTGCCCATTCAACCGCTGAATGGCACACATACACAATCCATGTCTCAATTGTCTCAAGGCTTAAAAATCCTCCCCTTCATAGCTTTCACCTGGATTCACCTGGTCAGTCTATGTCATGGAACGAGCAGGTGTTCTTAATGTTTTGTACATTCATTGTATATGTTGAACTAAGCCATAGTTTGATCTGTGCACTCTTTGGTTGGTATAGGCCCCATGCATTCTAGCCATGCTTCCTTCATATTTGTTGAACTGAATCCATATTAAAGGAATGCTTACATGTGCAGGACTCTGAGAACTACTACCATAAAAGGGTTCTGGAACTGGTGTAGCATGACATGATTACCCAGCTAGCACATTTGTTTCCTTGGAAATTGTGAGAATGTATATTTCTGGTTTCACATTGGTTGTGGGAACGAAGCCATACGTTTCCTGACCTGTAAAATATAATATTTTTTCTGAGAACAGAAGTGAAAATGTAAACCTGTTCTGGGAACATTTATTTTTAGGTTGCAGGGAGGTTCTGAGAACTTTTTGGCTCCTTGAAAGTTTTCCTGTGAGGTTTTATTAACACTCCGAGAAGGGAAAGGTTATTTAGATTTTTTTTAATAACTTCCTTAAAACATTCGCTGAATGTTTCAATGGGACTTTTAATAACACTGCTAGCTTATTTTTGGTTAACGTCTTTAACTCCAAGCACATGAAAATTCATTTCCTTAGGCATAATTTTCTTTATTGTGACAGGGCATCAGTGAGATTCGATCCTATAGTCTTCTGTTCTCTAGCAACGGAATTAGTCCACTGCTCCAGGATGGAGCTAGCATGCCATATTTTGTTATGCATTCAAATGTATTTTATCCAATAGACAGGTTGGTTTAGCAACAAAACTGACGTGTTGGAAACTATGGAACAAAACAGACGGGGTTGGCTTAGATTGTTGACAACATGTAAACTATATATAGTCTCCAAATGTTTGTTGAAAACAAATACATTTCCACAATGAGCACTTCTTGTCTCTCAAATACATTGTTACAGTTGTTGGTTAGCTAGTTAGCACATTTGAGCCATGTTAGCATTGACATGAAATCAGTCAAAACATCTCAAAACAAGACATGGTTTTAAGAACAAGATAATACTAGCTGAAACGAGCCACCTATTATTCCCCACATGGTTGCTTGCTATTTGACTGCTCAGAATCATAACAAAGTGCGGCTTTCGGCCACATACCTGGACACACATAACAAGATGGAGGATAGAGAGAGATTTGTTGATGCTGAGAACATTAAAGAACATTCTTAGATAATTCCCAAGTTTCAAAAGTTTTCTTGTGGTTTTTAAATACATTTTTCAAAAAATGTTGTGCTAAATTTGAGAAACTGACTTTAAATAAAACCATGAGGAAACCTGTAGGAAACGTTATGCTGAAGTACTGAAATTCCCACAGAAGAACGTTTTTTTCTTAAAATTCTCTGAACTATTTGGGAACATTCCCAAGGTCAAACCAGTTGGAGAACATTCCTAGAACATGACGGCCAAATGTAAGCATGTTCAAACTTTTAGGAAACATTCTGTTAAATTAACGAAATACCAATAAAGTCATGATTTTTTGTCAAGTTCCTTAAACTTGACAAATGTGGTGAGAATGTTCCAAAGCCAGGCAACTACCCTGCACAATTTCCAGAAAGTTGTGGGAAGATTGTATGCAAAATAACCATAGGACAACCATGCTCTCACCAAGCTCTCACCAAGAGACATATTCTTCGCAAAAGGTTATGTGCTAGCTGGGATGTATTCCATGTTAGCATATGGACACAGCAAGTCCATCCTGTATAGACACATACATTAACCGTTTCATCTTCGACTTTAAAAATAAAGAAAATGAATAAGTCCTTTGTGAGGAGAAAAGTTGTGCAGCGCTGTCCCCACCACATCAAATGAGATGGGAAACCACACAGGAAAAAGGCAGAGCATTGAAGTGGAGGATGTATACATTTTTAAACCATTGGCCAGGCCCCATATATTCATTGATGTCACTCCAGGAGCTTACTTTAGAAAAATAAGATGTTTTATTCAAAGAAGAGAGGGAAGTTTTGCTTCTCTAGTCACAACGCCATTACAGGGGGCCAAACTGATGAGTGGAAGTAAAGCTGGTAGAGTCTGTTACATCTTTAATATCACTCTCCGTCTTTCTTAAGATGTGGCATCTATTCCTTTTGTACCGGCGCCAGTTTCTCTGAGGACAAAAAAAACGACACTTTCTCCCTAGCACCTGCTGTGACATAATATACTGAACAAAAATATAAATGCAACATGCAACAATTTCAAAGATTTTACTGAGTTACAGTTCATATAAAGAAATCAGTCAATTGAAATAAATGCATTAGGCAAAAAATCTATGGATTTCACATGACTGGGCAGGGGCGAAACCATGGGTGGGCCTTGGAGGGCATAGGCCCACCCACTGGGAAGGCAGGCCAAGCCAATCAGAAACTGTTTCCGTATCAGGTGGATGGATTTTCTTGGCGAAGGAGAAATGCTCACTAAAAAGGAATGCAAACAAATTTTTATGAAAACATTAGAGAAATAAGCTTTTTGTGCATATGGATCATTTCTGAGATGTTTTATTTCAGCTCATGAAACATGGGACCAACACTTTACATGTTGTGTTTATATTTTTGTTCAGTGTACATACAGTGCATTCGAAAACTATTCAGACCCCTTCACTTTTTATGTATTTTGCTACATTACAGCCTTATTCTAAAATTGATTCAATTGTTCAACCTACACACAATACCCCATAATGACAAATCAAAAACTGGTTTTAAGACATTTTTGCACACTTATAAAGAATTTACATAAGTATTCAGACCCATTACTCAGTACTTTGTTGAAGCACCTTTGGCAGCAATTACAGCCTCAAGTCTTCTTGGGTATGATGCTACAAGCTTGGCACACCTGTATTTGGGGAGTTTCTCCCATTCTTCTCTCAGATCCTCAAGCTCTGTCAGGTTGGATGGGGAGTGTTGCTGCACAGCTATTTTCAGATCTCTCCAGAGATGTTCAATTGGGTTCAAGTCCGGGCTCCGGCTGGGCCACTCAAGGATATTAAGAGACTTGTCCTGAAGCCAGTCCTGCGTTGTCTTGGCTGTGTGCTTAAAAAATATATACACTGCTCCAAAAAATTAAAATTAAACACTAAAATTTCACATCCTAGATCTGAATGAATGAAATATTCTTATTGAATACTTTTTTCTTTACATAGTTGAATGTGCTGACAACAAAATCACACAAAAATGATCAATGGAAATCAAATTTATCAAACCATGGAGGTCTGGATTTGGAGTCACACTCAAAATTAAAGTGGAAAACCACACTACAGGCTGATCCAACTTTGATGTAATGTCCTTAAAACAAGTCAAAATGAGGCTCAGTAGTGTGTGTGGCCTCCACGTGCCTGTATGACCTCCCTACAATGCCTGGGCATGCTCCTGATGAGGTGGCGGATGGTCTCCTGAGGGATCTCCTCCCAGACCTGGACTAAAGCATCCGCCAACTCCTGGACAGTCTGTGGTGCAACGTGGCGTTGGTGGATGGAGCGAGACATGATGTCGCAGATGTGCTCAATTGGATTCAGGTCTGGGGAACGGGCGGGCCAGTCCATAGCATCAATGCCTTCCTCTTGCAGGAACTGCTGACACACTCCAGCCACATGAGGTCTAGCATTGTCTGGCATTAGGAGGAACCCAGGGCCAAACGCACCAGCATATGGTCTCACAAGGGGTCTGAGGATCTCATCTCGGTACCTAATGGCTGTCAGGCTACCTCTGGCAAGCACATGGAGGGCTGTGCGCCCCCCCAAAGAAATGCCACCCCACACCATGACTGACCCACCGCCAAACCGGTCATGCTGGAGGATGTTGCAGGCAGCAGAACGTTCTCCACGGCGTCTCCAGACTCTGTCACGTCTGTCACGTGTGCTCAGTGTGAAACACTTTTGGCAAACTCCAAGCTGGCCTTCTGGAAGGTTCTCCCATCTCCACAGAAGACCTCTGGAGCTCTGTCAGAGTGACCATTGGGTTCTTATTCACCTCCGTGACCAAGGGCCTTCTCCCCCGATTGTTCAGTTTGGCTGGACTGCCAGCTCTAGGTAGAGTCTTGGTGGTTCCAAACTTCTTCCATTTAAGAATGATGGAGGCCACTGTATTCTTAGGGACCTTCAATGCTGCACAAATGTTTTGTACCCTTCCCCAGATCTGTGCCTCAACACAATCCTGTTTCTGAGCTCTACGGACAATTCCATCGACCTCATGGCTTGCTTGTTTTTTTTATATAGACAGGTGTGTGCCCAATCTAAATCATGTCCAATCAATTGAATTTACCACAGGTGGACTCCAATCAAGATGTAGAAACATCTCAAGGATGACCAATGGAAACAGGATGCACCTGAGCTCACCTTCGAGTGTCATAGCAAAGGGTCTGAATACTTATGTAAATAAGGTATTTCTGTTTTTTAAAACCTGTTTTCACTTTGTCATCATGGGGTATTGTGTGTAGTTTGATTACGATTATTATTTTTTTTAATCAGTTTTAGTATAAGGCTGTAACGTAATTATTTTGTTTAAAAAGTCAAGGGGTCTGATTGCTTTCCGAATGCACTGTATATGCCTTCTGTGTGGGAATCTTTGAGTGACTAAGTTCACTGTTGGATACTTTCATTGTCAGTCTCATTGGTGAAGTTTTCATTACATCATTATGTATTGGAAGTCTCTGCCGTGGAGGAAATCTATTATGTTGATTGAAGGGATTCTACAAGGGGCTACACATGACAGCTTTCTTAATAACCCTCTCATACTACATACTGCCAGGATTCACCCACCATCATTACTGTAACAATGAATACATTCTCTTGGAATGACATAATTTTAGACATCGTCAGGCATTGTCCAAAGAGTGTAAAACTGCCAACATATTTCCATGATTTCATGACAGAATGATTAGAGTCCTAGCTGGCAGATCAACCCAACCCCCCACTACCCGCTTGTGTGGACTTACACATATACATGTGTATATATTGACATGACAGCCCAAACTACAAAGTATTTTATATGCATGTGTTTTATGAAGTCACGGTGTGCTTGTTTTAATGCACATCCTCTGCATGGTGTAGTCCAACCGACCATCTCCCATCAACTACAGCAGATAAATCAGAGCTTGTAGGGTGCTTGCTGGGGCACTGACAGTGTCCGTATGCGTGCATGTGTGTCTGTGTGTGCTTGCTGAGGCACCCTCACTGCCAGAGACAGAACTGTTTGATTCCAAACACATTCACCCAGCTTACAACCCTCTACAGTTATTCTAATTCAAATCCCTCATCTCATGGTTGAGGAAACGCTACAAGGCTTTAGACATCTTTATTCGGCTGAGTCAAGCCTTTGCCTTCTTGCTGCTGATAAGGCATGGTGCTCTCCCTGTTTCAGGAACACATTTTTATTTTACCTTTATATAACTAGACAAGTCAGTTAAGAACAAATACTTATTTACAATGACGGTCTACCCCGGCCAAACCTGGATGACACTGGGCCAATTGTGCGCCGCCCTATGGGACTCCCAATCACAGCCAGTTGTGATACAGCCTGGAATCGAACCAGGGTCTGTAGTGACACCTCTAGCACTGAGATGCAGTGCCTTACACTGCTGCGTCACTCAGGAGCCCAGCAAAACATTGAACAATTGGAGGTTTTAGTAACATTCTATCACTTTCTTTTTTGGGGTAAGTTAATCAACTATAGCAGTACAGAGTTTTATCTAAAGTGTGCCTGTAATTACTTATGTTCCCTAGATTAGATCTTAGTTTATGTATTGGTGCCAGTAGGCTCATTTGACACATCAACATACTTGAATCTAGTGATGCATTGCCAATCCCTCATAACAATGTTCACAGACAGTTCTTCATACAGTATCTGTTCTGTAGCCATCAGCAGAGCAACAGAACTGACTCAAGCATATTCCATATGTCTACTATATCATAGAGGCACATACTGTAGTAGGCCTATAGAAGGGCATATACAGTGGCTTCAGAAAGTATTCATACCCCTTGACTTATTTGACATTATGTTGTGTTACAGCCTTAATTCAAAATTGATCTAATATAATTTTTTTCTCACTCATCTACACACATGACCTTATAATGACAAAGTGAAAACATGTTTTTGGAAATGTTTGCTAATTTATTGAAAATGAAATACAGAAATATTCACACCTCTGAATCAATACATGTTAGAATCACTTTTGGCAGCGATTACAGCTATGAGTCTCTAAGCTATGCACACCTGGATTGTACAATATTTGCACATTATTCTTTTTGAAATTCTTAAAGATCTGGCATGCTTGCTGTTGATCATTGCTAGATAGCCATTTCCAGGTTTTGCCATACATTTTCAAGCCAATTTAAGTCAAAACTATAACTACGCCATTCAGGAACATTCAATGTTGTCTTGGTAAGTAACTCCAGTGTATATTTGGCCTTGTATTTTAGGTTATTGTCTTGCTGAAAGGTGAATTTGTTTCCCAGTGTTTGTTGGAAAGCAGACTGAACCAGGTTCTCTTCTAGGATTTTGCATGTGCATAGCTCTAATCCGGGCTTTTCCCCCTGAAAAGGTCCCTAGTCCTTGTCGATGACAAGCATACTCATAAGATGGAGCCAGCACCATGCTTGAAAATATGAAGAGTGATACTCGGTGATGTGTTGTGTTGGATTTACCCCAAACATAACATTTTGTGTTTTGTTGCAGTTTTACTTTAATGCCTTATTGCAAAAAGGATGCATGTCTTGGAATAGTTGTATTATGTACAGGCTTCCTTCTTTTCTCCCCGTCATTTAGGTTAGTATTGTGGAGTAACTACAATGTTGTTGATCCATCCTCAGTTTTCCCCTATAACAGCCGTTAAACTACGTAACTGTTTTAAAGTCACAATTGGTCTCATGGTGAAATCCCTGAGCGGTTTCCTTCCTCTCTGGCAATGAGTTAGGAAGGAGGCCTGTATCTTTGTAGTGACTGGATACTCCATCCAAAGTGTAATGAATAACTTCACCATGCTCAAAGGGATATTTAATGTCTGCTTTTTTAAATATTTTATCCATCTCCCAATAGTTGCCCCTCTCTGCGAGGCATTGGAAAACCTCCCTGGTCTTTGTGGTTGAATCTGTGTTTGAAGTTCACTGCTCGACTGAGGGACAGATAATTGTATGTGTGTGGTACAGGGATGAGGTAGTCATTCAAAAATCATGTTAAACACTATTATTTCACCCAGAGTGAGTGCATGCAACTTATGTAACTTGTTAAGCAAATGAAATGTTTAGGCTCATTTAGGCATGCCATAACAGGGGGGTTGAATACCTTGACTTAAGACGTCAGCTTTTCATTTTTAATTCATTTGTAAACTTTTCCAAAAACATCCTTCCACTTTGACATCATGGGGTTTTGTGTGTAGGTCAGTGACAAAAAATCTCAATTTAATCAATTAAAATTCAGGCTGTAACACAACAAAATGTGGAAAAAGTCAAGTGGTGTGAATTCTTCCTGAAGGCAGAGTATCTGACTGGAGCGCCAACAGGGAATAGGTTGTAGTTCCCCTCACAGGCCAGAAGAGTGTTAATAAACATGCCAAATTGCACTAATATTGTCCCGATGATATCATAAAAAGTGTAACATTTCCATGACTGGTAAGATAACAGTTCACCAGCACCGTATCCTGTACATCTCTTTATTGGTATATTGTTGTATATACAAATACTTTATTTCACTCTTGTAACCCTGTACCAAGGGCATGTTCTATTCAACATGCAAAAGCAGAGTTTCTGTGTCTTTCTTATTGCATAATTTCCTACATCACTTTCTAAAGCAAGGGTAGGCAACCCTGGTCCTGGAGGGCCGCAGGCACTTCTTGTTTTTGATTTAACTGACCTGGAAGACCGGGTGTGTTGAATTTAGTCAATCACTGAACTTATCAATTAGCTCAGTTGGTCATGTGTGGTGCCTAGTTGGATCAAAATCCTACAGTACCTGCAGCACTCCAGGAAGTTTTACCTACCCCTGTCTTATACCATCCTGTTAAGGTCAGAGGTCATAATGAACCTGTTTTAATTGGAATCATGTTTGACTTGTTTACTTAGCCGTGTGCAGGCATGCATGTAGCTGAGCCACACAAGGTGTGTTACAGTAATATATGTATTTGCTGCTGAAAGCCACAACTTAAACATGCACAAACATTCACTTTGCCAATACATGCCTGTTAGCAAAGTTATTTCTGTTATTCAGTTATGTAACTTGACATCTAGTTTATAATGAGGTGAACAGGCTGTACATATTGAAATCTCATCTAAGCATTTTTCTGTTTTCAAATGATTTAAATGGTTTTTGGAAAGACAAACCAACACAACAACCTTTCTGAATATTTACTTGAACAGATTTATCAGCGGACAAAATTATTTTTAAATGGATGATAAACTCTTCATATAACACTTTCTCTAATTATAAAACAGATTTCTTAATTTATCTCCAAAGGGCTACGCTTGCGACAGAATCAAAGTCACTCTTCACTTAGACAGTTCAAGATATGTATTATATGCATTATATGTTCGGTTAAAAGCTGAAAAACATGATTGATTTACTGACTTAATGCTATTTTAAACATCACACAAGCAGTGCTGGTAATTAACAATACTGATATCTCTCCTCTCCACATTAATTGTTTTTTTGTCTTTGTTTGATAAAGGGTATTTGATATTGCTCGTTTAAACAGAACAGATATCTCCTGTCCTTCAGAGTTGCCGAATGGCAGCCCCAAAGCTCCTCAGAATTTGTCAATCAGGGTTAAAACTGTCAGATTAACTAACATCACATTATACAGGTACCTTAGTCTAACTAATTATACTTCTTGTGGGTGGAAACTGTGTAAGGAACTTCACAGGGAACACATTTCTACCATGTTCTAGACACAGAAATAAGGATTGTTTGAAATACACATAAAGTATTAGCTAGTAACTGTCAAGATATTACTGAAATAACTCTGAAACATTCATATTAAGCTCTAGATGCCTCTACAGCCTATCAAATAATTCAACCGCCAAATAATCTCAAATTACCACAATTTTCCTGTTTTTGTAGTCATTTCATTCTGTAATTATATTTTTGGTGATCTCAATTATTGTTATTCTACCACTGAGAATGTACACTACATTACCAAATGTAGGTGGACACTTGCTCATCGAACATCTCATTCCAAAATCATGGGCATTCATATGGAGTTGGTCCCCCCTTTGCTCCTATAACAGCCTCCACTCTTCTGGGAAGGCTTTCCACTAGATGTTGGAACATTGCTGCGGGCCCTTGCTTCCATTCAGCCACAAGAACATTAGGGAGGTTGGGAACTTAATGTTGGGCGATTAGGCCTGGCTCGCAATTCATCCCAAAGGTGTTCGATGGTACGGCAACTGCACTGCCCACAACCAGAGGGCTCTCCAGATGGTGGTGTGGTCTGCACAACGCATCACCGGGGGCAAACTACCTGCCCTCTAGGACACCTACAGCACCCGATGTCACAAGGACAACAACCACCTGAGCCACTGCCTGTTCACCCTGCTACCATCCAGAAGGTGAGGTCAGTACAGGTGCATCAAAACTCTCAAGGCCTCTCAAGGCCATCAGACTGTTAAATAGCCATCACTAGCACAGAGAGGCTGCTGCCTACATACAGACTTGAAATCATTGCCCACTTTAATAATGTCACTTTAATAATGTTTACATATCTTGCATTACTCATCTCATGTCTACACTGTATTCTATACTATCTACTGTATCTTAGTCTATGTCGCTCTGACATTGCTTGTCCATATATTTATATATTCTTAATTTCATTCCTTTACTAAAATTGTGTGCATTAGATATTTGTTGTGAAATTGTAAGATATTACTTGTTAGATATTGCTGCACTGTCGGAACTAGAAGCACAAGCATTTCGCTACACCCGCAATGACATCTGCTAAACGCGTGTATGTGACCAATAAAATTTGATTTGATTTTGGGGTTGAGGTCAGGGCTCTGTGCAGGCTTGTCAAGTTCTTCCACACCGATCTCGACAAACCATTTCTGTATGGATCTCGCTTTGTCATGCTGAAACAGGAAAGGGCCTTCCCCAAACTGTTGCCACATAGTTGGAAGCACAGGATTGTCTAGAATGTCATTGCATGCTGTAGTTTTAAGATTTCCCTTCACTGGAACTAAGGGGCCTAGCTCGAAACATGAAAATCAGCCCCAGACCATTAGTCCTCCTCCACCAAAATTCACAGTTGGCACTATGCATTATCCTGGCATCCGCCAAACCCATATTTGTCTGTCGGACTGCCAGATGGTGAAGCGTCACTCCAGAAAACGTGTTTCCACTGTTCCAGAGTCCAATGTCGGCAAAACATTACACCATAGCCGACGCTTGGCATTGCGTATGGTGATCTGGTTTCCGACAAACCGTTCTTGTTGCAACCGAGGACAAGCATTTTTTATGCGCTGTGCCCTTCAGCACTTGGCGGTCCCGTTCTGTGAGCTTGTGTGGGCTACTACTTTGTGGCTGAGTCGTTGTTGCTCCTAGACCTTTCCACTTCACAATAACTCCACTTACAGTTGACTGGGGCAGCTTTGATGAACTGACTTGTTGGAAAGGTGGCATCCTATAACGGTGCCATGTTGAAAGTCACTGAGCTCTTCAGTAAGGCCATTCTACTGCCAATGTTTGTCTATGGAGGTTGCATGGCGGTGTGCTAGATTTTATACACCTGTCAGCAAAGGGTGTGGCTGAAATAGCCGAATCCACTAATTTGAAGGGGTGTCCACATACTTTTGTATATATAGTGTATGTTGTGTTGAATTGTGATAGAATACTTGTCTGTGATGACGTTAATCTATGATAACGAGCTGTAAACTTTGTCTGTTGACATAAACAGTATATAATGCAAAGACATGGAAGTTTGTCTCAGAACAATCTCTTATGGAGTTGCTTCAGAATTGTGAGTAAAGCCTATATTTTTGTATGATATCTCTGGTTATTCCATGCTCCACTCCCTAATAGAAATAACCTGTGATATGTTTAGCTTAAAAAAAAAAAATCATCACTCATTAGCACTCCTCTCTTTCGCTTGGAGGGAGGCTGTCTGCTTAGCTGATCTGGATCGGAAGGGCAAAGGGGTTATTCATGCCTCAAACCTCTAACCCGACCCTTTATATCATCAGCTTCAGCACACTGGTTTAACAGAATGGGAGCTGGAATTACAAAACTAAGAACATTCAATTGTAACTCAACTACAAGGGAAGAAAAGATGTGGCGGAATCCCCTGAGAACAACAGGACTACATGGCAGCGCATTGGCAGTGATAAACCACACTGATAACTTACAAATATAATGAAAGTTTTGGATCTCTCCAGAATGTTTTTAACGAGTCTCCCTGGAGTGTGGCTTGATGAACTGTGTAACTCTGGAATGGGAAGAGAGAGAAGGGGGGAGAGAAATATACGGCTGGTTAGTTCTACAAGGCGCACTCTGCTTTAATTTACCCACTTATGCACCAATGGCTCTGGGGACATAGGCAGGCTGTGGAGGCACACAGAAAGCCTTTACAAAACTGTTTGTTTTTGGAAAGTATTGTTGAGTAGAAAGAATACATGTAATATTAAATAACCCACAAGGAGTTCCCATGTTGCATTACAGATATTGGTAAAATCCCACCCAAACATACACTACATGACCAAAACTATGTGGACACCTGCTCATTGAACATCTCATTCCAAAATGGGCATTAATATGTAGTTGGTACCCCCTTTGCTGCCAAAACAGCCTCCACTCTTCTGGGAAGGCTTTCCACTAGATGTTGAAACATTGCTGCGGGCCCTTGCTTCCATTCAGCCACAAGAGTATTAGTGAGGTTGAGTACTGATGTTGGGTGATTAGGCCTGGCTTGCATTCAGCGTTCTAATTTATCCCAAAGGTGTTTGATGGGGTTGAGGTCAGGGCTCTGTGCATTCTTGTCAAGTTCTTCCACATTGATCTCGACAAACCATTTCTGTATGGATCTCGCTTTTGTGCGCAGGGGCATTGTCATGCTGAAACAGGAAAGGGCCTTCCCTAAACTGTTGCCACAAATTTGGAACAGAGAATCGTCTAGAATGTCATTGTATGCTGTAGGGTTGAGATTTCCCTTCACTGGAACTAAGGGGCCTAGCCCGAACCATGAAAAACAGCCCCAGACCATTATTCCTCCTCCACAAAAATGTACAGTTAGCACTATGCACTTTGGCAGGTAACATTCTGCCGACCTCCGCCAAACCCAGATTTGTCTGTTGGACTGCCTGATGGTGAAGCGCGATTCATCACTCCAGAGAATGCATTTCCACTGCTCCAGATTCCAATAGCGCCGACCTTTACACCACTCCAGCCGACGCTTGGCATTGTGCATATTGATCTTAGGCTTCTGTACGGCTGCTCGGCTATGGAAACCCATTTCATGAAGCTCCCGATGAACAGTTCTTGAGCTGATGTTGCTTCCAGAGGCATTTCGGGAACTCGGTAGTGATCTTTACGCGCTACGCACTTCAGCACTCGGTCGTCCTGTTCTTTGAGCTTGTACGGCCTACCATTTTGCGGCAGAGCCACTGTTGCTCCTAGATGTTTTCGCTTCACAAAACCAGCACTTACAGTTGACCGGGGCAGCTCTAGCAGGGCAGAAATCTGACTAAATGACTTGTTGGAAAGGTGGCATCCGATGACGGTGCCACGTTGAAAGTCACTGAGCTCTTCAGTAAGGCCATTCTACTGCAAATGTTTGATTATGGAGACTGCAGACTGTTTTTGTGTAATTTTACCCCCCTTTCTCCCCAATTTCATATCCAACTGGTAGTTACAGTCTTGTCCCATCGCTGCAACTCCCCTACGGACTCAGGAGTGACGAAGGTCAAAACATGACCCTGACAAGCCTTATTTCTTCTTGACACACTGCTCGCTAAACCTGGAAGCCAACTACACCAATGTGTCGGAGGAAACACCGTCCAGCTGGCGACCGGCCCTCCACAAGGAGTAGCTAGTGCAAAATGGGACAAGGAAATCCCAGCCAGCCAAACCCTCCCCTAACCTGGATGACACTGGGTCAATTGTACGCTGCAACATGGGTCTCCCGGTCACTGG
This sequence comes from Oncorhynchus kisutch, assembly GCF_002021735.2. NCBI lineage: Eukaryota > Metazoa > Chordata > Actinopteri > Salmoniformes > Salmonidae > Oncorhynchus > Oncorhynchus kisutch. Next base: position 52,777,273 of record NC_034175.2, on the reverse strand, counting down.
CCGACTGTAACAAAGCCTGGGATCAAACCCGGGTCTGTAGTGACGCCTCAAGCACTGCGATGCAGGGCCATAGACCGCTGTGCCACTCGGGAGGCCATGTGTGCTCAATTTTATACACCTGTCAGTAACGGGTGGGGCTGAAATAGCCGAATCCACTCATTTGAATGGGTGTCCAAATACTTTTGTATATATAGTGTAGTTTGTTGGTGTCTGTGTGTATTGTCATTGTTTATGGCAGCCTGATGCAGTGTAATTGAATTCTTATTGAACAAACACAAATTCACACTATGATGACACACCAAATGCGTTTGATGGATCATTTTTGTCTTCGAATGCCTCATAAGATTTCCCTTTACTGGAACTAAGGGGCCTAGCCCGAACCATGAAAAACAGCCTCCTCCACCAAACTTTAGTTGGCACTATGCATTGGGGCAGGTAGCGTTCTCCTGGCATCTGTCAAACCCAGATTAGTCTGTCGGAATTCCATATGGTGAAGCATGATTCATCACTCCAGAGAACGTGTTTCCACAACTCTAAAATCCACTCCTTCCACTCCTTCTAAAATCTTCGAAAGCCAAGTTAATAAACAGATCACCGACCATTTCGAATCCCACTGTACCTTCTCCACTATAAAATCTGGATTCCGAGCAAGTCATGGGTGCACCTCAGCCACGCTCAAGGTCCTAAACGATATCATAACCGACATCGATAAAAAACAGTACTGTGCAGCCGTCTTCATCGACCTGGCCAAGGCTTTCGACTCTGTCAATCACCACATTCTTATTGGCAGACTCAACAGCCTTGGCTTCTCAAATGACTGCCTCGCCTGGCTCACCAACTACTTCTCAGATAGAGTTCAGTGTGTCAAATCGGAGGGCCTGTTGTCCAGACCTCTGGCAGTCTCTATTTCGGATGCCACAGTGTTCAATTCTAGGGCCGACTCTCTTCTCTGTATATATCAATGATGTCGCTCTAGCTGCTGGTGATTTTCTGATCCACCTCTACGCAGACGACACCATTCTGTATACATCTGGCACTTCTTTGGACACTGTGCTAACAAACCACCAAACAAGCTTCATACAACTCTCCTTCTGTGGCCTCCAACTGCTTTTAAATGCTAGTAAAACTAAGTGCATGCTCTTCAACCGATTGCTGCCCGCAGCCTCCGGCCCGACTAGCATCACTACTCTAGACAGTTCTGACCTACAATATGTGGACAACTACAAATACCTAGGTGTCTGGTTAGACTGTAAACTCTCCTTCCAGACTCACATTAAGCATCTCCAATCCAAAATTAAATCTAGAATCGGCTTCCTATTTTGCAACAAAGCCTTCACTCATGCTGTCAAACATACCCTCGTAAAACTGACTATCCTAACGATCCTTGACTTCAGCGATGTCATTTAAAAAATAGCCCCCAACACTCTACTCAGCAAACTGGATGTAGTCTATCACAGTGCAATCCGTTTTATCACCAAAGCCCCATATACTACCCACCACTGCGACCTGTATGCTCTCGTTGGCTGGCCCTCGCTACATATCCGTTGCCAAACCCTCTGGCTCCAGGTCATCTATAAGTCTTTGCTAGGTAAAGACCCGCCTTATCTCAGCTCACTGGTCACCATAGCAACACCCACCCGTAGCAGGTGCTCCAGCAGGTACATTGCACTGGTCATCTCCAAAGCCAACACTTCCTTTGGCCACCTTTCCTTCCAGTTCTCTGCTGCCAATGACTGGGACAAATTGCAAAGACTCTGAAGCTGGAGTCTTATATCTCCCTCTAACTTTAAGCGTCAGCTGTCTGAGCAGCTTACCGATCACTGTACATGTACACAGCCAATCTGTAAATAGCACACCCGACGACCTCATCCCCATATTATTATTTACCCTCTTGCTCTTTTCACCCCAGTATCTCTACTTGAACATCATCATCTGCACATCTATCACTCCAGTATTAATGCTACATTGTAATTATTTTCACCTCTAAGGCCTAATAATTGCCTACCTCCCTACTCTTCTACATTTGCACATGCTGTACATAGATTCTATTTTTCTTTTCTTTATTGTTCTTGACTGTATGTTTGTATATGTGTAACTCTGTGTTGTTGTTTTGTTACACTGCTTTGCTTTATCTTGGTCAGGTCGCTGTTGTAAATGAGAACTTTTCTCAACTGGCCTACCTGGTTATTAAATAAAGGTGAAATAAAAAACTAAATAAATTCCTCCAGAGTTGAATGGCGGAGAGCTTTACACAACTCCAGCTGATGCTTGGCATTGCGCATGGTGATATTACACTTGTGTGCGTGGCTGCTTGGCCATGGAAAACAATTTCATGAAGCTCCCGAAGAACAGTTCTTGTACTGACGTCGTTTCCAGAGGCAGTTTGAAACTCGGTAGTGAGTGCTGTAACCGAGGAAAGACAATTTTTATGCGCTTCACCACTCGGCGGTCCCATTCTGTGAGTTGTGTGGCCTACCACTTCGTGGCTGAGTCATTGTTGCTCCTAGATGTTTCCACTTCACAATAACAGCACTTACAGTTGACTGTGGGGCAGATCTAGCAGGGCAGAAATTTGACAAACTGACTTGTTGGAAAGTTGGCATCCTATGACAGTGCCACTTTGAAAGTCACTGAGCTCTTCAGTAAGGCCATTCTACTGCCAATGTTTATCTATGGAGATTTCATGTCTGTGTGCTCGATTTTATAAACCTGTCAGCAACGGTTGTGGCTGAAATAGCCAAATCCACTCATTTGAAGGGGTGTCCATATACGTTTGTATATATTTTGAACATACTTTTGTATATATATATATATATATATCTTTCAACTATGCTGTGATTTTTAACATACACTTTGAATCTTTCTAATTGACTAGAATCCACAGATTGTGAGCTGAAGATAAATAGTTTACTAAGAGTATTATTATACACTGCTCAAAAAAATAAAGGGAACACTAAAATAACACATCCTAGATCTGAATGAATGAAATATTCTTATTAAATACTTTTTTCTTTACATAGTTGAATGTGCTGACAACAAAATCACACAAAAATGATCAATGGAAATCAAATTTATCAACCCATGGAGGTCTGGATTTGGAGTCACACTCAAAATTAAAGTGGAAAACCACACTACAGGCTGATCCAACTTTGATGTAATGTCCTTAAAACAAGTCAAAATGAGGCACAGTAGTGTGTGTGGCCTCCACGTACCTGTATGACCTCCCTACAACGCCTGGGCATGCTCCTGATGAGGTGGCGGATGGTCTCCTGAGGGATCTCCTCCCAGACCTGGACTAAAGCATCCGCCAACTCCTGGACAGTCTGTGGTGCAACGTGGCGTTGGTGGATGGAGCGAGACATGATGTCCCAGATGTGCTCAATTGGATTCAGGTCTGGGGAACGGGCGGGCCAGTCCATAGCATCAATGCCTTCCTCTTGCAGGAACTGCTGACACACTCCAGCCACATGAGGTCTAGCATTGTCTGGCATTAGGAGGAACCCAGGGCCAAACGCATCAGCATATGGTCTCACAAGGGGTCTGAGGATCTCATCTCGGTACCTAATGGCAGTCAGGCTACCTCTGGCGAGCACATGGAGGGCTGTGCGCCCCCCCCCCCAAAGAAATGCCCCCCCACACCATGACTGACCCACCGCCAAACCGGTCATGCTGGAGGATGTTGCAGGCAGCAGAACGTTCTCCACGGCGTCTCCAGACTCTGTCCCGTCTGTCACGTGCTCAGTGTGAACCTGCATTCATCTGTGAAGAGCACAGGGCGCCAGTGGCGAATTTGCCAATCTTGGTGTTCTCTGGCAAATGCCAAACGTCCTGCACGGTGTTGGGCTGTAAGCACAACCCCCACCTGTGGACATCGGGCCCTCATACCACCCTCATGGACTCTGTTTCTGACCGTTTGAGCAGACACATGCACATTTGTGGCCTGCTGGAGGTCATTTTGCAGGGCTCTGGCAGTGCTCCTCCTTGCACAAAAGCGGAGGTAGCAGTCCTGCTGCTGGGTTGTTGCCCTCCTATGGCCTCCTCCACGTCTCCTGATGTACTGGTCTGTCTCCTGGTAGCGCCTCCATGCTCTGGACACTACGCTGACAGACACAGCAAACCTTCTTGCCACAGCTCGCATTGATGTGCCATTCTGGATGAGCTGCACTACCTGAGCCACTTGTGTGGGTTGTAGACTCCGTCTCATGCTACCACTAGAGTGAAAGCACCGCCAGCATTCAAAAGTGACCAAAACATCAGCCAGGAAGCATAGGAACTGAGAAGTGGTCTGTGGTCCCCACCTGCAGAACCACTCCTTTATTGGGGGTGTCTTGCTAATTGCCTATAATTTCCACCTGTTGTCTATTCCATTTGCACAACAGCATGTGAAATGTATTGTCAATCAGTGTTGCTTCCTAAGTGGACAGTTTGATTTCACAGAAGTGTGATTGACTTGGAGTTACATTGTGTTGTTCAAGTGTTCCCTTTATTTTTTTGAGCAGTGTATTATTAATTGACTGACCAGGTCTCGCCAAATCTCCCAACAATGCTATTTCTAGGGTCAATTTTAGATTAATCTCGCACTTTTTTTTGTGTCATTCCTGAATCTGAGACCAGACACAGGCTACTTGAGGGCAATACCAGAACAAATGGTATATTGATTCTTTATCCTCGAGAATTCTGTACAATCTTTTTAGCTGAAAATATATCTCAACACTTACAGCCTGTGCCATCGAATCGGTACATCAAAAATCTAAATTGTACAATCTGTATGGCACAGCTGTCAACATCCTGGTTCTAAAATGAAACTGGTATACTTTCCTATTTATGCAATTTGTTCCTCCACCAGTTTTGATCCTTCATATTAGGTAGACAGACCAGTTGCCTACTTCCTCCCACTGCCACATGCCTCCTCCATTTTTGGGGTAATGCTGTAATCAATTGGTTGTAATCTTACATTGAGCAGACCTTCCCCTACAATTCCGATCGCTCCATGAAATACATAACTATACCACGCCAATCTACAATATCATTTAAAAACAAAATTCCATTTTCAAACATCTTCTCCATAAATACAGGTATGTTATCAACCAGAACATTTGAGTTCAACATTAATATTTGTTCTATCTTTTCTGGGGGATGAAATTGAAATTGTAACCAATTTGTAACCAACTCTGCAGTGCTTGTTTATAAAAGAGAGATACTTTGAACAAGGTTTAATTTTCAATTAATCAAAAATGAGATATGGCAATCTGCACAAAGGCAAACAGACACTTTTTAAAGGGATGAGCTTTTCTTTGTAATCTACTTGAGAACGATTTTGGCTTCAAGTAAAACATTTGCATAAGTGACATTTTTTGAGAGGGGTTTAGTGCTTTTATATTTGGGGTGGCAGGGTAGCCTAGTGGTTAGAGCATTGGACTAGTAACCGACAGGTTGAAATTTCAAATCCCAGAGCTGACCCTCTTGGAGATCGGGCTGAATACTGCCCCCTTTGGAGGAAGTGCGTGCCCATAGTAAACAGAAAGAAAATTTGTCAAAAATTTCTAATTTATGCATATAATAATTATTATTGAATAGAAAACACTCTAAAGTTTCTAAAACCGTTAAAATTATGTCTGTATGTAAAGCAGAACTCCCAGGGCAGCCTTTCTTCCAAACACCCTCTTGGCAACAGAAAAGTTGGGACAACTTTGACGTCATCGCCCCCACCCTTCCCAACCAGCTACGGATCCAGGAACAGTTTCTATGTGTTCAGCGCGATGTCTGCTTTCAAATGATGCGTTCTTTGTGAGAATCTCGCGCGCCCTCGTCCTTTGGCGGGCTAAAACATTCGGGTCACGCGAAAATACATGCACTCTATTGCACGCGTCTGTCTCTTTTTCCATGAAACACCAATTGATGTCGGTTTGTCTGTTCGCGCTGATCTTTGTTTTACATGATTAAAACATCCTAAAGCTCGATTCTGCACTTAGTTTGACCAGTTTAGTCGACATATAATATGTAATTTTGAAGTTTTGATGCGCAAGAGTGCGGGACCAGAAGTCATTTTGGGTGCATTTCAGCTGAAGCTGTTAGCATATGCTAATACAGAGACACACAACTTGAAACCAAACGATGTACTGGGTAAGTATAACTCCTTCCACGTCTTCTGATCGAAGAACATCAAAGGTAAGGGAATATTTATGTGGTTAATTTTGGGTTTCTGTGCTCTCCAAACGTAGAGGAGACATACTGCTAATATCTGAGCGCCGCCTCATATTATAGCCTAGTGAACGAATTCTGTAACGTTAAAAATAAATGAAACACAGCGGTTGCATTAAGAAGAAGTGTATCTTTGTAACTATATGTAGAACATGTATATTTAGTCATGTGTATTGCTTGTTATCTGACGTTATCTGTCGGAGCTATCATCATTTCTCCGGACATTTGAGTAGCATTTTTCGAAAATGTCGTCATTGTAAACAGAGATTTATGGATATAAATAGCATATTATTGAAGAAAAAAAAGTACTGTGTAACATGTCCTATTACTGTCATCTGATGAAGATTTTCAAAAGGTTAGTGAATGATTTATTTTTTAATCCTGCTTTTATAATTTTATATTTTCTGGGACAAAATGGCCGCCTCTTGTCTTTTGTTTCGGTGGTGGTCTAATATAAATGTGTGGTGTGTTTTCGCCGTAAAACATTTTAGGAATCTGACTTGCTGGGTAGATGAACAAGGTGGTTATCTTTCATTTGAGCTATTGGACTTGTATAGGTGTGGAGGTTAAATATTTCTAAGAATATTTTTTCGCATTTTGCGTTATGGTAATGAGCTGAGCCTGTAGTCACGATCCCGGATCCGGGATGGGTAGTATCAAGATTAAGAACCGATTCTTATTTTCAATGACGGCCTAGGAACAGTGGGTTAACTGCCTGTTCAGGGGCTGAACTGGTCTGTCTACCTGTCGTTCTGCCCCTGAACAGGCAGTTAACCCACTGTTCCTAGGCCGTCGTTGAAAATAAGAATTTGTTCTTAACTGACTTACCTAGTTAACTAAAGGTAAAAAAAAATAATAATAATCTCAGACCACCCAGTTCAAATTCATTATATAGATAGCCACACTTTATCTTGCTTGGTTTAGCATTCCAGATAAAGCAAAATATTTTCTGCTCATATGATTTGAAAAACAAATCATCAGGAGTAGGCAACGCCATAAGTAAGTGAGTAGACTTAGTTTTGACTAAGGAGTTAATCTGTGTAATTTTTCCATAATAGACAGGTATTTACCTTTTTGTAGGACCTTGTCTACTTCTACTAGTTTTCTATTGCAACTCATTGTGGAGAGCTGTTTTATATATTTTGTGATATGAATACCAAGTATGCCTACTTTACCGTCAGCCCATTTTGTAGGTAAACTGCAGGGTAATATAAAAGCAGTTTTTTTTCAAGATCGAATACGTAATACCGTACACTTATTATAATTAGGTTTTAGTCCAGAGGCCAGAAAAGTTAGACATTGCAGCTTGCGGACTTAATAAAAAAACTTGAGTCATTGGCATACATGGACACCTTTGTTTATAAGCCTTGGATTTCTAATCCTCTAATGTTATTTGGTCTGATTTTAATAGCTAGCATTTCGATGGTCATAATGAATATATAGTTTTGTTTTTGGTTAGCATTCCTGTGTTGAAGATTCAGGAAGAATTTGGTGCATTTTTCTCCATATTCTATCCAGTTTCCTTTCTTTTGTAATAGATTACATTAGAAACTTTTTATTTTATTTTATTTTATTTTTATAGTACATTTAAAGGTATCCCAAATAATAAGGAGATTTGCTGAACCTATATTGTACTGGAAAAATTCAGTTATAAATAATTTTGTCTTTGTTAGAAAGAAATTGTCCTCCAGTAGACTTTGATTACATTTCCAATATTCTGTAAAAGATATGTGAAGGCCAGTTAGATGATGGTCTGATCTCTGGTCTCCTATCAATAGTTGTTTAACATTTGATGCAAGAGAGAAAGAGACAAGAAAGTAGTCAAGACAACTAGCTTGATTAAGTCTCCTCTATGTACAGTACAGACACATTGACTCATTCAAGGATTTTTCTTTATGTTTACTATTTTCTACATTGTAGAATAATAGTGAAGACATCAAAACTATGAAATAACACATATGGAATCATGTGGTAACCAAAAAAGTGATAGCTTTGCACACTCTTGGCATTCTCCCAACCAGTTTCATGAGGTAGTCACCTGGAATGCATTTCAATTAACAGGTGTGCCTTGATAAAAGTTCATTTGTGGAATGTATTTCCGTGGAATGTATTTCCTTCTTAATGCATTTGCAGGTGTGTGTCCTTCTTAATGCGCCAATCAGTTGTGTTGTGACAAGGTAGGGGTGGTATACAGAAGATAGCCCTATTTGGTAAAAGACCAAGTCATATTATGGCAAGAACAGCTCAAAGAGAAACAATAGTCCATCATTACTTTAAGACATGAAGGTCAGTCAATATGGAACATTTCAAGAACTTTGAAAGTTTCTTCAAGTGCAGTCACAAAAACCATCAAGGTTCTCATGAGGACCGCCACAGGAAAGGAAGACCCAGAGTTACCTCTGCTGCAGAGGATACGTTCCTTAGAGTTACCAGCCTCAGAAATTTCATGAAACAGAAACATCCCAACATCAACTGTTCAGAGGAGACTGTGTGAATCAGGCATTCATGGTCAAATTGCTGCAAAAAAAAACACTACTAATGGAAACCAATAATAAGAAGAGACTTGCTTGGGCCAAGAAACACGAGCTGATGAGTCCAAATTTGAGATTTTTGGCTCCAATCGCAGTGTCTTTGTGAGATGGCCTCCACAATGACCCGACCTCAACCCAAGTGAGATGGTTTGGGATGAGTTGGACCACAGGGTGAGGGAAAAGCAGCCAACAAGTGCTCAGCATGTGTGGGAACTCCTCAAGACTGTTGGAAAAGAATTCCAGATGAAGCCGGTTGAGAGTCTTCCAAGAGTGTGCAAAGCTGTCATCAAGGCAAAGGGTGGCTACTTTGAAGAATCAAAAATACAAAATATATTTGGATTTGTTTAATGTGTGTTATTTCATAGTTATGATGTCTTCACTATTATTCTACAATGGAGAAAATTGTGAAAATAAAGAAAAATCCTTGAATGCGTTTTTGTGTCCAAACTTTTGACAGATACTGTATATCTCACTAGGTCAGCTTTTTTTAGTCTCCAAATATCCACTATTTCTAATGTGTCCATAATATTTGAGATCTCCTTAATGGACTGTAAAGTAAATCACCCTACAAAATATCATCACCGTGCCCTTGAGGTACTTAACTCTGTGTTATAGTCTCCCACCATAATGGTTTGATCATTTGGTGCCTGTAAATTCTATAGATTGGTGTAAATATTGAGTGTGGATCATCCTGATTTGGACCATATGGATTAATGAGAAAGTGTACGCCGCTTTATCTCTTGACCAGAGTTCAGATTATGACACTGTTAAAGCTGCTATCCTTTAGCCTTACGAGTTGGTCCCAGAGGCATGAAGACAACAGTTCCATAAATTACAAAACACAGAATCACAAAGCCATGTTGAGTTCGCAAGGGAACAAGCATTTCTTTTTGATCAGTAGTGTGGTTCTCAAGAAGTCAAGGACCTTGAGGATTTAAAGACACTCATACTTCTCGAGCAGTTAAAGAATTGCCTTCATGAAAGGCTTGCTACCTACATTTATGAGAAAGCTGCAGTCTTTGCCGATGAGTTTGTGTTGATACATAAAACTACCTTCACAAACAAACACCCAGTAGTTATCCCTACACAAAAATCAATCCCAAGCCACTCTTAAATATCACCTGGGCTAGCACAGGTGAAATGTCTTTTACCTAACAAGATGGACTAGCCAACACAGGTGTAAGATACTAACGAGGTGACACCAATCGTTGTGCGCTAACATGCTACCTCGAAATATAACTTCCAATAACTAAACCTGTAACACCTTCCACCTTAAGAAAAATGTATCCTATATTTTTGTTGGACAAGTTTTCTCACCACCAACAGAAAGCAACTTTAATTTCACAACATAATCAACATAAATGCGTCGCTTCTTAAATGCATTGCCTTCTCCAATATATACATGGCATCTACTGGCTATCAACAATTTAAATAAAAGCCAAAACACACTTTTCCCCCTCACTATTTTTTAAATATAGTTTTTATACATAGTTGCCTAAAACTAAAGTTTTGAGAAACTAGTAAAATAATGTACGTTTCTAATACTCTCATCTCTTTGGAATAAGCGCAAACAAAACAAAACTCATCTCCAAAATGGCAAAACGTGCAGTCAAAATAAATTGTGAGCCGGGGCTACACATTGGCTAAACACAACATTTATTGACTGCCCACCCTTGAAAGACAATCAGCAACCAAGTTGTCCTTACCACGGACATGTCTGATTTCAAGGGGAAACTCCTGTTATATGAGACTCCAGTGAAGGAGTAGGTGGTTTGTGGAGCTCTTCTTTTGCAGGAAAACGAGAAGGTTATGATTGGACTGGTATACACCACCAGAGCTGTAGAGACCAAAACATACATCTCAAAGTGCTGAAGAGCCAGTACCAAGGTGAGCATCTCCTTCTCGATAATCAAGTAGTGTTTTTGATATGAGGCATATTTCTTTGAAAAGTACCCCACAGGGTGCTCAACATTATCGTCTTTCTGTAGGAGCACAGTCTACATCACTGGCATCGGCATACAAAGCAAATGGACAACGGAAATCTAGAGCAGCTAGCAACCAAGTTCTCCTTACGAAGGACATGTCTGATTTCAATGGGAAACTCCTGTAATATGAGACTCCAAAGCCCAGTACTAGCCAGCCATTCCCAATAATCTGCACAGTTCCTGGGGTGAAGCTGGCACTGGAAAGTTATTGATGGCCTCCACTTGGACATTCCCTTGCCCCACCACCTTCCAGAGATATTTGACTGCTGCTCGAGCAATTTCGCTCTTTGGCATGCAACCTGTTAGGTTAGCAGCTGCAAGATAACTTATCTTGGTTAACTGTCATGTTGCCAATTTTTGTTCCCGAATGTATTTAATTATTTGGTCCTCAAACTTAAACTCGAGATATGCCATTTAAAAAATGAGGCGTTTCCCGTGTTCCGGAATACACATTATCACACTCCCTCATCTGATTGATCGGGTAGGCGGGCCTTCTGACTTTGTGGCTGTGGTAACTAGTGATGACAGTGACAGACAAAGAGGAGCAGCTAATGGATTTACTAACAGATTAAGTTATTTCTGATTTCTGATTTCAGGGGAGGCTAGGCCTTAAATTTGGAAGAAGCAATCAGGCCTGGGTAGGGCCTGAACATCGTAGGCATGGGTAGGGCTCTGCCTTAAAATTCAGGCCCGTGTAGGGCTTGTTGTGTCTTTGGCATCATTAAACTTAAGACTTACTTTTATCAAATAAATTCCCTGTAATTATTATTGCGTGATTAAACTAACTTAATCATGTAACTGTAGTTAACTAGAAGTCGGGGCACCAAGGAAAATATTCAGATTACAAAGTTATAATTTTCCTAATATAACTTTCAGATATTTTAATATCTGATCAATTAGTCTTATATTTAATGAATTATTCTTCACCTCACCTTAGTCTCATTCCAAACGTAAATTGTTGGTTATCTGCACGAACCCAGTCTTCACTATGAATCATCCATACATCAATTGTCTTAAATCATTAATTTACAAACTAAATAATCACAGAAATGCATAAACAAACAAACAGTAGATATAGTTACAAGGAAATGATAGGGGATGTGCCCTAGTGGGCTAAACCAGTATGGTGGCTTGGTAGACAAATGGATTGAGAAGGGCGCGAAATATAAAAGACACTACAAAGTTGATAATTATAACAATTGAAATCCTTTGCACATGCTAATCCTTTGCTCACTCATTTGGGATTAATTGCAATCAATATATATATTTGCGCTCAGTGTGTCGTCGTGATTGCTGTTGGAAAGTTTGTTTCTGTTGGAGAGTTTGTACGCCCTCTCTATCTACCGTGGTTAGATTGGATAGTTCAGAGTAACATTCAGCAATGTTGTTATAGAATAGATGTTTCGGCAGTTGTTGGCTTTCGCATTCACGGGTACATAATTCCTAGCTGCAGACTAGTAATTAGTATCAAAGATTGGTTCTTATTCTGTCGGTATTGATAGTCTCAGAGTTTAACCATGTGTTATGGTTAAGATTTCAGCTATCTACTCAAACCTTAGCCCTCTCGGTTATCGAGGTAAGCTGGTCTGAAGATACATTCCCAAGGTGAGGGTTATATTCTGAAGAGCAGAAAAAGTCTGTCCCATGACGCCAGATCAATGTCTGTGCTCATGGGGCGGGCCAATGACTTAGTTAACTTCAAAGGGAATTGGGTTCCCTTACATTAAACAGTTTAAAATCACATTACATAATATCACAAATAGTTTCATCTTTACTCATTTTATACAACAATTAGATGCAAGCCTCATAACTGAGACTCTTGTTTAAACAGAGTTATGGTAATGTGGCTGTATTGTCTCTCATGTGTTTCACAAACATTAAACGAAATGGACTGGTTGTAGCTCGATTCTTCCCCGACCGTGTACACCTTCTCCAAAACATGTACATTGTTCAGTTCTGGAGAAGAGGTTCCTGTGTTCTCCTGTGAAAACTTACTCTCTCTTATACTCTGGCCACGAAGAGAGAACTCCTCAAGGAATGTATGACCTGCCTAACAAAGCCTGTTGTTAGGGGGTGAGAGAGAGAGGGGGATGGTACTCGCTATCCCCAGAGAGGGCAATGTCATAACAGCCTACAGTAGGCTGCTCCTTACTTCAAACAGATAAGCAAGACCGAACAAGGAAACACACAACATCATGGTTCCCCTAGTTTCCCTAAAGCACCAGCAGTGAGCTGTTGTCAGAATTCAAAGTGTCATCAAAGTCCTCACATATCAAACACCATAATTGGTTCTTTACCATCCTATTGCAAATGAGGGGAGACAGGTGCACACTGTTGTTTCGCTGCATCAGTCAGTCAGTCAGGCTGCTGATTTGCCTTTTCAGAGAGAGAGGGGCCATCGTCACCTCGCCGACATCCCTGACAAGCAATAGGATTACTCCGATATGTAATTAAGAGCTCGACAGGGAAACAGCTTTTGACACACTCAGATAGGATTCCTAGGTACACCTTCCAGATATTTCCCCGTTAATGCCCAAACGGTGAAGTGCAACGCACACCTTGAGTCATGTTAGATGACTTCGCTTCAATTGTTATGGTGTTAATTTATTCTGGGTTTGTGAGGGTTCCATACTGCTTGACTTGAGGGCAATTACTTATTCGCTGCAGCAAACCAATTACCTAATGCAAATTATTACAGTATATATGGCAAGAGGAAGATAGTCATTCTAGACAGTGGCAGATACAAGAGCCGTTCAAAGCCGTTCAAAGCTCTTAAGAGGCATGGGATCTGGTGAATAGCTCAAAATACACATCATAGGTCTTTCATATCAAATAGTAACAACCAATAGAGCCAATGAATGTACCAATAATAAGCGTACAAGTATTACGTTATTGTAAACAAAATCTATCTGTTAAGCAATCTTTGCACATATGCAAACAGTTTCTAGTTCGTTTCCTAGTTAGTGAGCCGCTACCACCCAGCACTCTGTTCAATAATTCAAGGTAATAACACAACATGGGTCTGGGTTTTATAACTAGCAGCCTGATCCATCTGACCCATATCTCAACAGCCCTAGTCTCTTTCCTCCATGGCACCCAGCAAGGAAAACACAAGGAAGGAGTACCTTGAAGCCCTCGAGCGAAGCTCTCAGCGAGCAAACATGACCTTATGGGATCATTACGAACTACAAATACTCATAGTCTAAACCGGTCTAGTAGAAACAGTCCATCCCCAGGGGTTACTCCTCCACTAGCAGACAAGACTTCACAACATAGACTGCAACAATAACTAGAGGGCCGGTCGGATAATGGTCAGGGATGATCTAATAGAGGACTATTGCTTTTTCAGAACTGCATTTGATTGCTCTATCATCCAATGTTTGTTTTTTCATACTCGCTTCACACTTTTCCAATTGTTAGCTATTTCCCTCTCCTCTTTTGCTCTCTCTCACTCTCACTCTCTCTCTTTCTCTGTCAGTCTGTCTGTCTGTCTGCCTGTGTCTCTCTCTTGGTCTGTCTGTCTCTCTCTGTCTGTCTTTCTGTCTGTCTCACTCTATCTCGGTCAATAGGAGCTGTTTCTTCAGAGCTACTCATCGTCATCGTAATGACCTCCCCAGGGACTTGGGGGTCTGTCTGACAGTCTCAGTCTGTCTGTCTTTAATGCTGCCGGACTGTTTTCTGGAGGAGGAGGTCACCGCTAATGGATTCAGTATGCAGTATGCTGACTGAAGAGACCCTTGTTAAAAATAGAACAGCAGAGCAGAGACCTCCACATCCAAATCAGGAGACATTATTGCACAGACCTTCTTCACTGGATGGGTAGCAGAAGCCAGTCTGGATAGCAGGAACCAGTCTAGCAGTTAGTGCTAGACTTGTTTGGCGAAGTGGATATATCCAGATGGGAGTTGCAGGTTGGCATTTATTGGGATGAATCTTGTCCTGTAGGATGGTCACTAGATGGCACAGCCACAAAGTCATAACATCTGATTTTAAACCAAATCCTAACATTAACCACACTGCTAACCTTATCCCTAACCTTAAGTTAAGACCAAAAAGCTCATTTTAGTTTTCATGATTTTCTATGATATAACCAATTATGACTTTGCAGCTGGCCTATCTAGCGGTAACCTCTCAGCTCTGCCTCAGGACAAGATTTTATCGCAATAATAAATGTCACCCTGCATAGGAGTTTACACTAACTGTGTTATTAGCAATGTATATTTGTTCAAACACATCTGGAAGAAATTGTAAAACGGTCACTTGAAACTACAATTCAATTTTAAATTCAATACTATCCTTAAATTTCAATATTGAGTAACTCACAGTTGTATAGGCTTAGACAGGTCTGAAGAATATTGTGTCTAAGCGAGCTGGGAACATTGACAACCTAGGAAGGAAGCTGCTCTCTCAATGATCAGATTCTAATGTCCTGTTGTTTATAATGAGTGTCAGTGTCTAGTCTAGACAGTCTCCTAATTCAGGCCTGAAATGTGTCCTTTTCTAAAGCCATCACATCCAGCCCTGAGAGCCACTGTATCCTCCATGAATTATCTGTCACACAGAGCTGTTATATTATATTCAACACTGATGACTGCATCCTCCCTTCTCTCCTCTCCGTGTACTTCCCTGTTGATTAAAAATAAATCGAACAGTCATTGGAATCCATTAGAATCATGTCTGTCCTGTCATCTGCCTGCCATGTGGGTACCCCATCTTACATCCCTCCAGATTGGGTAGTTTCCATTATGGTAATGAACAGTCATCTTGTCGGGATAAGGTTGTTACAAAAAAGGACTTCATCTGGATACACTGTCAGTCTATCATGATATAAATTACTTGTTAGTTTAGTTACAAAATGAAAGATGACAGTGGCTAAATTAACATAGCTTTTTTCGACTACCCTTTAACCTTGACAATGGCCTCTTTCCCAGAGATATACAGTATTAACCAATGTGCGTTGCAGTAGATACAACTCAACAGCGGTGATACTTAATACGACCTGTCATAGAAAAATGATCAGAACCCATTTTCTAGCCTTCAATATTAGCACACCACTGTTTCAATCTATTGTGTTATTTTGTCTGCACTTCTATGACAAAATGTACAATGATACTGATGTCCTCATATTCACCTATCATTTAGTGTTTGGTTGTATGGTAGTCGTTATGGTGATCTCTTACTCTTTCATAATGTCATTTTTCAAATAAATTGAACACATATTTAGAGGTAAACTTTTATGCAACTGTAAACCATTGTAAAGATCATCATAATGTTGGTTGTATAATTCCAGATTTTCTGAAATGTTGCTATTATCGGACATACTATTTAGAGATATATCTCGAGGCATTATATATTACACAAAATAAGTTATGTCAATGGTATTTTCCTTTAGTGTTCGACATGCACCTCCATTATTAAAGAGCAACTTCCCCTAAAAAGCAACTAATCCCTTTTAAAACGGCCTATGTGGCATCGATATGAGTCAGAAATATTTATTCTAGTGTCAAAATTGACTATAAAGTGTGAATAGGATCATTTTGGTGTCACGCCCTGACCTTAGCGATCCTTTATTCTCTATTTTAGGTTAGGTTATTTCTATGTTGGCCTGGTATGGTTCCCAATCAGAGGCAGCTGTCTATCTTTGTCTCTGATTGGGGATCATATTTAGGCAGCCTTT
The DNA here is from genome assembly GCF_002021735.2 of Oncorhynchus kisutch. NCBI lineage: Eukaryota > Metazoa > Chordata > Actinopteri > Salmoniformes > Salmonidae > Oncorhynchus > Oncorhynchus kisutch. The sequence continues at coordinate 52,760,879 of NC_034175.2, read as the reverse complement.
TCCCACCTGTTTGTTGTGGGATCTTGTCTATGTCTAGTTGCCTGCGAGCACTACATTAGTTTCACGTTTCTTTTTGCGCTTTATTGTTTTCTGTGAGTTTCATCCAATAAACATGTGGAACTCTATGCACGCTGCGCCTTGGTCCATTTATTCTCTCAGACGAACGTGACAGAAGATCCCACCACAACGGGACCAAGCAGCGTGCTCGGGAGGAGATGGCATCCTGGTCTTTGGAGGAGATAAGGGAGAGAATATCCTGGACTTGGGACGAAATAATGGCAGGAGACAAGAGCCTGACATGGAAGCAGGCGGAAGCAGCGAAGGAGGGACAGCAACAAAGTCTTGGAGGAAGGCCACAGAAATCCCAATTCATTTTTGGGGGGGGGGCACATGGAGCACTCAGCGGAGCCGAGGAGTGAACCAGAGCCAGTCTGGGAGAAGAGGGAGAATTTGGAGGAGAGAGAAATGGGAGAGTTGTTGAGTTGGTGGAGGATGCACTGCATTTGCCCTAAGGAACGTGTTGTCAGTTTGGTGCCACCTGAGTCAGCTCCCCGTACTCGTCCTGAGAAGTGTGTTAAAGTTCCGGTACAATTGATGCCGGCTTCACACACCAGGTCTCCAGTGCGCCTCCACAGCCCAGTACGTCCTGTGCCAGCTCTCCGCACTCGCTTTGAGGAGCGTGTTATCGTTCCGGTACAATGTGTGCCGGTTCTACGCACCGTGTCTCCAGTGTACCTCCACAGCCCGGTACGTCCTATGCCAGCTCCCCGCACTTGCCGTGCGAAGGTTGTCATCTGTCCAGGACACGTTGTGCCAGCTCTACACTCCAGACCTCCAGTGCGCCTCCACAGCCCAGTATGTCCTGTGCCGGCTTCACACACCAGGTCTCCAGTGCGCCTCCCCAGACCGGTATGTCCTGTGCCGGCTCCACGCACCAGGCCTCCAGTGTGTCTCCCCAGCCTGGTACGCCCTGTGCCAGCTCCACGCACCAGGCCTCCAGCGACAGTCTTCAGTCTAGAGCCTCCAGCGACGATCTGCAGTCCAGAGCCTCCAGCGATCTTGTTGTGGGATCTTGTCTATGTCTAGTTGCCTGCGAGCACTACATTAGTTTCACGTTTCGTTTTGCACTTTATTGTGTTCTGTGAGTTTCATCCAATGAACATGTGGAACTCTATGCACGCTGCGCCTTGGTCCATTTATTCTCTCAGACGAACGTGACATTTGGTCATAAAGTCAGTCTCATCTAAAATGGAGTTTTGAACCTCAGTGCGCCTCAACGAGTTAATTAAGGTTAGGCTTGGATTACAATTATATCAACAACTCATGCCCCCTTTTGCTAAGCTCCACGTGCAAATCACCCCTCTGCCCACTTCGCTTCCCTTCATTGAATGGGGCTCTGTTGTTTCATCACCCCCAAAAGCGTTCATAGGATCACAGGCCCTATACCGATCGACCATGACTCAGCCAAAGTTATATGGTTTGCATGCCCTGCCAAATGACTATTGTATGTGGTCGGAATAGGTGCTTGGAGTTAGTTGGTCCCCGAGTCTGCACCAGTAATGCTAGATTGGTGTGCAACGACTGGTGGTGGTGAGTATAACCAAAGAAACTTAAGCAATAAGGCACGAGGGGGTGTGGTATATGGCCAATATACCACAGCTAAGGGCTGTTCTTAGGCACAACGGATTGAGGTTACTGGTTACCAATGTAATTAGAGCAGTATAAATAAATGTTTTGTCATACCCATTGTATACGGTCTGATATACAATGGCTGTCAGCCAATCAGCATTCAGGGCTCAAACCACCCAGTTTCTAATGGAATATAATGACCTCTCCGGTATAGTGTAGCTAACGTTGGAGTTAGATAACATTTTCGGCAGGCCAGCTAACATTAGCGAGCGAGGCAGTTTAGCTAACGTTAGCGTAGCTAGATAACCAGCTAGCTAGGTACCTCATTACAACAAGGTACCTCATTACAAGTTAGGTTAAATCCAATTTTATTGGTTGCATACACATAGTTTGAAGATGTTATTGTGGGTGTAGCGAAATGCTTATGTTGCTACAACAGGGCAGTAACACCTAACAATACAAAACAATAAACACAAATCCAAAACATTAAATAAAGGACTAAAATAAATATAGAAATTTTAGAACAAGCGAGATCAGATTCTGGAATATAAATATATATGCATTTGATGGTGTGGATAGACATTATGGGCAGTATATGAATAGAAAAGGTGTTTACAGCAGTAGTTCTATAGGATGAGCCTTGATTAGAATACAGTATATACATATGAAGTGCGTAAAACAGTATGGAAACATTATTAAAGTGACCAGTGTTCAATTACTATGGACATAGTGCAGCAGTCTCTAAGGTGCAGGGTTGAGTACCGGGTGGTTGCCAACTAGTAACAGTGACAAGGTTCAGGGTAGGATATTGGGCATAGGCCGGTTAGTGGTGACTATTTAACAGATGGTCTGGATATAGAAGTTTTTCAGTCTCTCGGTCCAAGCTTTGATGCACCTTTACTGTCTCCGCCTTCTAGATGGTAGTGGGTTGAACAGGCCATGGCTCTAGTGACGTCCTATTTTTTGTTGTTGTTGATTTTTTTGATGATGGCCTTCCTGTGACACCAGGTGCTGTAGATGTCCTGGAGGGCAGGGAGTGTGCCCCCGGTGATGCGTTAGGCTGACCGCACCACCCTCTGGAGAGAACTGCGGTTTGTTTATTGTGTATTGTCTAGATACTGCTGGTTATGTAACGTTATCATTTTATAATGCTAGTGAGGCAGGCTAGGTAGCTATTGTTAGCCTACAAGTTGGATTTGCAAGTTAGTCTGTAGCTCATACAAGTGTATTCTGTATTGTCTAAGGCAAAACGAAATAATGGATGCAGCTATGGTGGTAGCTAACTCCCGTCTGAGTCTGACTAATACAGTGTACCATGAGCAACAAACCGTAATGGCGTCACCGGCCTGAATCTAATCCAATCTGGAAGTACAGTCAGTCTACATTTGTAAAGCATAGAATTAGGGGTTTCCACAAAAATTGGTTACAGTATCTTTTCATGAAAACAAAAAATGTTTGGTCCCATTTTAAGGTTAGTGTTAGGCATAAGGTTAGCAGGGTGGCTAAGGTGAGGGTTAAGGTTAGGCTTAAAATTACATTGTAAGAAGATAATGACTTTGCGGCCAGAACTACTTTGTGGCTGTGGTATCTAGTGACGACCTAGAATTAGTTCGACCCATGTTATGTGAAAAAATTGTATGAAAAATTCTTGGTTTGATAAACTAGTAGCTTAATTACTCAGCCAAGCAGATACACGTAGTAGAGTCATTTTTGTTGTGAAGTACATTACTGAAAAGCTATGTCCTTTCTTTAGAACAAAATGTAATTCACTACTTGGTTGTGTATTGTTTCACTGCGTCACAGGCCCTCCCAGTCAACACCACCTCATAAGATGAGGAAGTACATTGTTTATGAGGATTGCCTGCTGCAGTTGTTCAAAGATGTCCAGTTTGCAGCCGAACATGCAACATAGACAAGACCAGCAAGGGGAGCATTCCTATAGAACAGGGAGGACACTTGAATCAGGTTGGTGACATTTGACCTGGTCAAAGGTCAAAACAGTTTGGAGTTTTGTCCCAATTCACCTTCATAACCTAGCCTGGTGGAACCAGCCTGATCACCGTTTACCTTTCTATTTCACTTCACATATGATATCTGATATGAAATAGAAAGGTGAATGTAGCGATCAGTTTGGTTCCACCATGCTGATCATAATCACCATTGATAATATAATCAGTGATCTGTTTGTGTGTAACCGACCAGTATCTTTGATGAGGGGCCAGGAGCTGATCTATGCTGTTATGCCCATCAATGGAGCTCTGGCAAAGACCTTACCTCCAGCCTCCCATCTTGCCCGCTCACCAACAGTTGTCTATGGGGAGACCAGAATTAGGTAGGTTTAGTCTGACTTGTTCAAACTTCAACATAGTATATGTTTGTTTGTCAGATATCACCTATCTTAACTGCCATTGGTAATAGTACAGTGACTGTGTATGTGTTCACATCTATGAAGCCAGCATTACCATCATTACCACCACACAGGAAGGTACTGTATGACCACTCTGACATGTTTGCCAAGGTAACCCCATTACCACCACACAGGAAGGTACTGCATGACCACTCTGACATGTTATCATGGTAACCCCATTACCACCACACAGGAAGGTACTGTATGACCACTCTGACATGTTACCATGGTAACTCCATTACCACCACACAGGAAGGTACTGTATGACCACTCTGACATGTTACCATGGTAACCCCATTACCACCAGACAAAATTCTGATAGGCGCAATATCTGTATCGGCTGGGAATGACAATCAAAGGGGAAAGGTGCACATGATTCTATTAGCAGAACACTGCTTCTATAATATGATCTATAGGGCTTCTTATTCTACATAGACCTGTTACTACATTTAAAAGTTATAAAAACACTTAGTTTAGAATATCTTAATAAATTCAGAAATTGCATTCTTCTCATATTACTCTGTAGGTTACTGACCTATTCAAAGCTTCCTCTGGCATCTCCCCATACATCTGCCTGTAGTTATTGAACTGAACTTGCAGGAGGTTTGTTGGTTGTGATTGAGTGGGGGAAACAGCTGCGGTCAAGGTTCTGACAGATGGGTGTGTCTTGGTGGTGGCAACACCCACATCAAACCACACCACCAAGCCAACTCACTTTTAACTTCTGTCATGGCCACCAGAATTTCTTGAGGAGCAAGCCAAAAAACAAGACCAAATCAGCAGATGCATTTCTCCTTTAACATAATTTATGGTAACATTGAATCATCAGATATATATTATTAAAGGTGTGATATGCAGAAATCACTCTGCCATTTCCTGTTTGCTAAAATTCTAATAGTTCACCTTACTTCAGTTTATGTGGCAAAACAAGCAATGTGTAGTCTAGAGAATCGTGCCATCTAAACCGCATATATTTCCAATAACCAAAACCATTGTATTTTCAGCTTTTTGCAGCTGGTGTACAAAACTGGAATTAAAATATGTAAAAATGAAACATAATAACGGGAAGCATAGAAATAGTGCACATAGAACATATTTGCACCTTCTTAGACATACTTTCAATGAGAATGACAGATCTATAACTGACATTTCTATGTGAATTTGGTCAGGTCGCCCAAAAGTTACACATTGCAGCTTTAAGGTTTTTATTAGGATGTCTTATATTAGAGAATTCCTGTTTGATCGATTGTTCTGTATAATTGCCAGTGTATCTTCAGTGTACCTCTACAGATGGTTTTGTAATTACCAGTCTACCACCAGTGTCCCTCTATAGAAGGTTGAATAATTACCAGTGTACCACCAGTGTGCCTCTATAAATGGTTGAATAATTACCAGTGTACCACCTCTACACAGGGACAGGGATAGATGAACAAGGCTGAGCTCCAAGAGCTGCAATCAGAGGGGTATACTACAAAGCAGGATCAATTAATTAGCCACCTAACTTTGATAAACAACCAGAAAAAAATATGTATTTTCTGGTTCATAATAAAAGTGTTTTTGGTTGTTGAGTAGACCATGCCCATTTCAAGCTTATATTTCAGAATATTTTGGCAAGTTAGTGGGCTAACTCATTGATGTTGCTTTGTAGTTTACCCCTCAGGATGTTCCTTTCTTAGTCATCCCAACAAAATAAGACAGGATCATGAATATGCAGCAGTAGGAAGGGAGGATCCCTTCCAGGCCAGAGAAAAGACACCATTAAACTCTGATAATTATATCCTCTTTTCCTCAGAACAATAGAGAGCATGGCGTTGAAGTTAGGATCACCTTCTACTTAAATACCTCCAACCATACCCTTGCCTTAACCACTCACTAACTTGCTTAATGTAAATATCACACATTTTGCAATTCTGAGAATATACCATTGATTTATCTGGCTGTGTAATACCACCAATGTGATCGTTCGTGGTGAGTTCATGTTGGATATCAAGCTCTTTCACTCAAACATGCCGCTGGGTTATTTCATTCATGAAAGCAACAACAATCAATAAACAACAACAAAATCCTGAATAAAGAAGATTAACGCCATTACAAACACTCTTATTATATTACAGCATTAAAGTGAGTATGCTGGACTAGGCAGAATGACATGATTTAAATGCATTGAATATGAAATCACACCACTGGTGAAGGTGATCCTTAATATGGTATAATGGCCTTAGGAAGCCAGCATCATGCATAGTATTGATTCAATTACATCAACAGCCCTGTCCAGTTCATGGAATTATGTCCATTAGTCAAAATCTGGCAGAGTAAACATTGTGCAGAGCTGCATTTTTACATGTTTGTTTATAAGCTCATACCCTTGTATGTGCAACACAGGCTGTGTATGTACGATTGGTTGTTTATTTTTCAGGTTTTCCCTACATCACAGTAAATTGTTGTCATTATCTGTTGGATTCAATACTGCTGATAATAAGGAGGACTACCGCTGTTTTGCAGTCTAGGAGGTTGACTGTCTTCTCTCTCTCTCTCTCTCTCTCTCTCCCTCTCTCTCTCTCTCATAATTATTACTGTTTAGTTTGATTTGAAAAGTGGTCTTGAGAGCGGATGGTTCCAAATCCTTCAGAATAATTGGCTGCAGCCTGCTTTAAGGGAAAAATACATTTACACTGAAAAGCACCTATTATGATTACAGTATGTAGCCAGCTTTCCTTGCCCTGAGAATTTTAAAGTATGGGTCTTTCTGCAAGTTACTTATTCAACTTCCAATGACTTTCATCGAATGAGGAGTTGAAAAGAGACCTTTCATACATAAATTATAGATCCCAACTGAACCATGGTATCCCAACTATGTCTGACAATCCTCTCTGTCTGACTGTCTGTTTCTATCCTCCATCCCTTCATCCCTCCATCCAAGCCTTTTTCTTTTTCCTGCCGGTCCTGATCTTTGTCTGACTCTGTTTCCATCACTCCATCATTCTATCCCTCCATCCCATTCTCTCTCTTTCCCTTGCTGATATCTCTATCTATCTGTCTGTTTGTATGTAGCTATCCTGCTGCCATCAGTTAATGAAGCTCAGGCTGGGGCTCTGCACCTGTGGAGCTCTGCTCAACCAATCTGGAGGATAGAGGTCCCCATGTGGTAGACGGAGAGGGGATTTGGGATTTCAGAACCATGGACTGGGATTCAGAGACAGCTCTATTACTGCACTGTCTGTAAGCCTCATCTTCAAACACTAGTAATTTTGACTCATGCTAGCCTTAAATATTCAGTTGGGATCTTTTGAATTCAATCCAAATGTGATTTGGAGAATAGACATCACACAGACTCAAGTTTATATTTAAGGCTGTACACTCTTAGAAAAGGTTCCTGGTTCCAGGTAGAACTATTTTGGGTTCCGTGTAGAACAGTCTGGGGACAGGGTTTTACATGGAACCCAAAATGGTTCTACCTGGAACTAAAAGGGTTCTACCTGGAACCAAAAAGGGTTCTTCAAAGGGTTCAGCTAAAGAGCTAAAGAACCATTTTCGGTTCTAGCACCTTTTTTCCTAAGAATGTAGTCAATTGAACATGGTTAGTTTCAAGAGATAAGCCAACAAATAAGATCATTCTTACAATGCAAGAATACCGGGTTTGATTCATGGACTCAAAAAAGATATGTTTACAGTGAGAATATAAAAAACTCAACTACAGCAATTCACAATTCAACTGCGCAAAAACAATGTTGTGGCCTATGCCAGAACTCAAGTAACCAGTTTTTATTAAATAGGGTTTCATTCTCTCTGGAACTGAAACCTGAAAGGCCTACCTCAGAATGCATTGCCTCCCAGTTTTGTCTTTTAATGTCTGTCTCAGTATTTACAAGAGAGAGTGTGCGAGGAGATGAGACCACAATATTACAGAGAGAGAGAGAGAGAGAGAGAGAGAGAGAGATCTCTCCCATCAGAATTCTGTCAGTGTTTACATGATCGGTGCCCTGGCCACCATCTTGAAGTCTCATCCCAGGTATTAGCCTGACTGTCGCAGCAATCACTTCAGTGTTTGGTCAGGTCCCTTCATCAGCACCTCATTACCTGCTGTCAATGTTTATGTGACCTGAACGGGAATGTGCAGATTCATTACTGAGAGAGGTACTCTTTCTCTCTCTCTTTACCAACCGCTTCTCTCGCTCTCATTCTTTCGCTTTCTCTCTCTCATTCGGTCAATTCCCCCTTTCATGCTCTCTGAGAGTTTCTCTCTCTTTTTCTTTATGGCTGAAATCACTGGGCGTTTCTGAGGGATTGAGAGAAAAATTAGGCAAGCGTGGGATCATTCTCTCTGCCTGCATAACCCTTGTTTGCAGACCTTTCCTGAATTTGGAAGTGTTCCGTTAGAATCACCTCAGAATAGTGTTGTCAGAATCAGAACTGTAAGAACAAAAGTTTAGAACATCTGTGTGCTCACAGGAATAAGCTGAATGCTTATCACTCCATGACACATTCCAAACACCTGGAATTGGATGCTAAAATATCCTCTTACTGCAAAAAAGGATTTCAAATTAACTACATGCATTTTTATGATGTTACTTTGTGTCTATTTCCAACTAGAAAAATGAATTGTGGTGTTATATGGAGGTGCCTATTTGAATGGCCCATTGTTCATATTTACCTCCACAAAGCCCTAAATATAGAAGCAGGATTCTTCATACGCTTCATGTAATTAGGGCAGAATAATTACTCTCTCAAAGTAATCAACATGTTGACACTGGCTCCATCTATGCTCTGTCCCAAATGGTACCCTGTTTCCTATAAAATGTGCTACTTTTGACCTCGGCCCATAGGGCTCTAGTCGAAAGTAGTGCACTTTATAGGGAATAGCGAGCAATTTGGGAAGCAACCATAGTCAGCACAATCAGGGTGTGAAAACAGACTTATTATGTGAGGAGGGAATATCATATTTGCATGAGAAATGAATGAAAGTGAGCCAAGTTTTTCATGTAGTGTAGGGATACCTTACCTGCCGCCGAGTTCTCTCTGTAGGAATACCTTACCTGCCCTCAAGTTCTCTATGTAGAGGAATGCCTTACCTGCAGCCAAGTTCTCTCTGTAGGAATACCTTACCTGCAGCCGAGTTCTCTCTGTAGGAATACCTTACCTGCAGCCAAGTTCTCTCTGTAGGAATACCTTACCTGCAGCCGAGTTCTCTCTGTAGGAATACCTTACCTGCAGCCAAGTTCTCTCTGTAGGAATACCTTACCCGCAGCCAAGTTCTCTCTGTAGGAATACCTTACCTGCAGCCAAGTTCTCTCTGTAGGAATACCTTACCTGCAGCCAAGTTCTCTCTGTAGGAATACCTTACCTGCAGCCAAGTTCTCTCTGTAGGAATACCTTACCTGCAGCCAAGTTCTCTCTGTAGGAATACCTTACCTGCAGCCAAGTTCTCTCTGTAGGAATACCTTACCTGCAGCAAAGTTCTCTCTGTAGGAATGCTTAGTGTATGTAAACTTCTGACCCACTGGAATTGTGATACAGGGAATTATAAGTGAAATAATCTGTCTGTAAACAATTGTTGGCCTACAAACCTGACTCAGGTACATCAGCTCTGTCAGGAGGAATGGTCCAAAATTCACCCAACTTATTGTGGGAAGTGATTCTAACTGACCTAAGACAGGGGATTTTTACTAGGATTAACTTCTTGACGCTACCAATCCCTGTAGAGAGATAATTTTCATCTGCAACCGCTGAATAGCATATCGCAACAGTCAAATAATATTACTAGAAAAGATTAATATTCATGAAATCACAAGTGCAATATTTTGAAACACAGCTTAGCCTTTTGTTAATCACCGTGTCATCCCAGTGAAAGCAATCCAAGCGTTTGTGTAAGTTTATCGATAGCCTAGCATAGCATTATGTACACTTAGCATCAGGAAGCTTGGTCACAAAAATCAGAAAAGCAATCAAATTAACCGTTTACCTTGGATGATCTTCGGATGTTTTCACTCACGAGACTGCCAGTTAACTTAAACAGCAAATGTTCCTTTTGTTCCATAAAGATTATTTTTATACCCAAAATACCGACGTTTGTTTGTCGCGTTATGTTCAGAAATCCACAGGAAAGAGCGGTCACGACAACGCAGACGGAAATTCCAAATAGTCTTGATAATGTCCACAGAAACATGTCAAACGTTTTTTATAATCATTCCTAAGGTAGTTTTTAAAATATATATTCGATAATATATGAACCGAGTGTGTAGCTATTTCCATAACAGCGGGAGGACAGCACTCAATTGCACACCATCTCACTCTGAGAGCCCCCACCTCTCCACTTACGCAATGTGATCATTCACGCTAATTTTTCAAAATAAAAGCCTGAAACTATGTCTAAAGACTGTTGACAGCTTAGGGAAGCCACAGAAAAAGGAATCTGGTTGATATCCCTTTAAATGGAGGACAGGCATGCATAAGAACACAGAGGTTTCAAAATAAGAGGCTCTTCCTGATTGGATTATCCTCAGGCTTTCGCCTGCAATATCAGTTCTGTTATACCCACAGACAATATTTTTACAGTTTTGGAAACGTTAAGGTGTATGTAAACTTCCAACTTCAACTGCAGGTATTACAGACTCGGCCAGGGAGAGGTTGAAAATGTCAGTGAAGACACTTGTTGGTCCACACATTCTTTGAGTACACGTCCTGGTAATCCATCTGTCCCCGCGGCTTTGTGAATGTTGACCTGTTTAATGGTCTTGCTCACATCGGCTATGGAGAGCGTGATCTCACAGTCGTCCAGAACAGCTGGTCCTCTCATGCATGCTTCAGTGTTGCTTGCCTCAAAGTGAGCATGAAAGGCATTTAGCTCATCTAGTAGGCTCGCGTCACGGAGCAGCTCACGGCTGGGTTTCCCTTTTTGGTCCGTAATAGTTTTCAAGCCCTGCCACATCTGACGAGCGTCAGAGCCGTTGTAGTAGGATTCAATCGTAGTCATGTATTTACTATTTGCCTGTTTGATGGTTCGTCAGAGGGCATAACGGGATTTCTTATAAGCACCCAGATTAGTGTCCTGCTCCTTGAAACTGGCAGCTCTAACCTTTAGTTCGGTGCGGATGTTGCCTGTAATCCATGGCTTCTGGTTGGGAAATGTCAGTACGGTCACTGTGGGGACGTAGTCGTCGATGGACTTATTGTTGAAGCTGGTGTCTCTTTGTAAAACAGAGTCAGTATAGTACAATCAACATTAAAAGATCCCAACTTTTTGAGAAAGTACAGTCTGTTGACTCTTTTTGTAGATCAGGTCTGTACATTTACTCCACTGAAGCTTATTGTCCAAAAGGACACCCAGATATTTGTATTCCTCTACAATATCTATATTTTGACCTCTGATAGATGTTTCAGAGGCAGATGTTGTATGCTTCCTGAGTCTATGCACATCTCTTTGGTCTTGTTGGTACTGAGGAACAAGTGTCACACCACTCTACAAAGTTATTTAGGACTGGGTCATGGTGTTCATGCAACAGGCTGATCAAGGTAGTGTCATCCGCAAACTTAACGTGGTGTCTGTCAGGATGGGAACAAGTACAACTATTAGCGTACCAGAAAGTTAAGTTTCTGCTCTCTTACATTGAGAGTATTTGAACTTTTTGTATTGTTTGTTGGTTTGGAAATACCACTGTCAACCAGAGAAATATGCTGAGATGGATTATCACCACAGCAAGCAAGGTAATTGGAGTCAAACAGTGATGCCTGGATGAGATCTTTAAGGTCAGGGCCCTCCGCAAGGCTCACAAAATAATTTTAGACCCAAGACACCCTCTGTACCCGGACTTTGAACTACTCCCCTCTGGGCGCAGGTATAGGGCACCCTTCAGCAGGAAAAACAGAACTAGACAATCATTTGTGCCAGATGTGATATCCCTCCTAAATAGCTCTGGCTAATGTTCCTATCAAACCAGTAAGGCCAACAGGCTAGTCTCTTTTTATTGGTATGTAACTGTTATGAAAGTTGTCATGTAAATTTGTTTTGCATTTAAACACCACTTTCAACGTGTACATGACACTGCAACAAAATGTCCCAATGGGGACAATAAAGTCAGTAATTTTTTTTAGGTAAAACAAATGTAAGTTTGCCTGCATTAAAGTCCCCGGCCACTAGGAGCGCCGCTTCTGGATGACCATTTTCTTGTTTGTTTATGGCCTTATACAGCTCGTTGAGTGCGGTCTTAGTGCCAGCATCGGTTTATAGTGGTAAATAGAGGGCTATGAATAATATAGATGACAACTCTCTTGGTAGATAGTGTGGTCTACAGCTTATCATGAGCTATTTTACATAAGGCAAGCAATACCTTGTGACTTCTTTAATATTAGATATTGCGCACCAGCAGTTATTGACAAATAGACACACATACCCCCGCCACTCGTCTTACCAGACGTAGCAATTCTGTCCTGCTGAAAAATGGAGAAACCAGCCAGCTCTATATTATCTGTGTTGTGGTTCAGCCAAGTCTCGGTAAGACCTAAGATATTATAGTTTTCAATGTCCTGTTGGTAGGATAGTCTTAATTGTAGATAGTCCAGTTTGTTTTCCATTGATTGTACGTTGGCCAATAATTCGGAGGGAAGTGATGGTTTACCTACTCGTCGTCAAACTCTTACAAGGCACCCTGCTCTCCTCCCCCTTTTCTCCGTCTTTTCTTCATGCTGATGATGTGGATTTGGGCCTTGTCTCGACAAAGCAGTATATCCTTCGCATCGGACTCATTAAAGGAAAGATCTTCATCCTGTTCGAGGTGAGTAATTGCTGTTCTGATGTCCAGAAGCTCTTTTCGGTCTTAAGAGACGGTAGCGGCAACATTATGTTCAAAATGAGTTACAAACAATGCGAAAAAACTAACAAAATAGCACAGTTGGTTAAGAGCCCATAAAACGTCAGCCATCCCCTCCGGCGCCATTATAAATAAAGATGTCCACCATTGTTCCTGCACCCAAGAAAGCAAAGGTAACTGAACTAAATGACTATCACCCCATTGCACTCACTTCTGTCATCATGAAGTGCTTTGAGAGGCTAGTTAAGCATCATATCACCTCCACCTTACCTGACACCCTAGACCCACTTCAATTTGCATATTGCCCCAATAGATCCACAGACGATACAATTGCCATCACACTGCACACTGCCCTATCCCATCTGGACAAGAGGAATACCTATGAAAGAATTCTGTTGATTGACTAGAGCTCAACCTTCAACACCATAGTACCCTGCAAGCTCATCATTAAGCTTGGGGCCTGGGTCTGAAAACTGCCATATGCAACTGGGTTCTGGACTCCCTGACGGGCCGCCCCAGGTGGTGAAGGTAGGAAACAACACCGCCACTATAATGATTCTCAACACAGCCCCCTCCTGTACTCTCTGTTCAACCATGACTGAGTGGCCATGCACGCCTCCAACACAATCATCAAGTTTGTAGACGATACAACAGCAGGAGGCCTGAATACTAACAATGACGAGACAGCCTATAGGGAGGAAGTGAGGGCCCTGGCGGAGTGGTGCCAGGAAAATAACCTCCCCCTCAACGTCAACAAAATGAAGGAGCTGATCGTGGAATTCAGGAGACAGCAGAGGGAGCACGCCCACATCCACATCAGTAGGACCGTAGTGGAGAAGGTGAAAAGCTTAAAGTTCCTCTGCATACACATCACTGACAGGCTCAAATGGTCCACCCACACAGACAGTGTGGTGAAGAAGGCACTTCAACCTTAGAAGGCTGAAGAAATTTGGCTTGGCCCGTAAGACACAAACTTTTAAAGATTCACCATTCAGAGCCTCCACTCGGGCTGCATCACCGCCTGGTACGAGAACTGCACCCCCCGCAAACCGCAGGGCTCTACAGAGGGTGGTGCGGTTACTCAACTCTGCACCTTAGAGGCTGCTGCCTTATGTACTGTACATAAACATTGAATCACTGGTCACTTTAATAATGGAACACTGGTCACTTTAATAATGTTTACATACTCTTTTACTAATTTCATATGTAATGTATATAGTGTATTCTACAGTACTGTAGTCAATGCCACTCCAACATTGCTAGTCCTAATATTTATATATTTCTTAATTTCATTTTTTTACTTTGAGATTTGTGTGTATTGTTGTGAATTATTAGATAGCTAGGAGCTAGGAACACAAGAATTTCGCGACACCCGCAATAACAACTGCTAAATATGTGTATGTGACCAATCAAATTGGAGTTCTCTCTAGGAATACTTTACCTGCAGCCAAGTTCTTTGTAGGAATACCTTACCACAAGACTGACTGCTTCCAAGTCTAACAAATGCATGAGGAGAAGAGAAGCATCACAAGTCAAGATGTTTGTCAAATTTATTTTTAATCATTTTTATAGCCATTGACTCGTCTCCTGAAGTGATCATCAGTAAACCATATAGGGAAAACATTCTTTCCAAATTTGAATTCTAAAGTGGGAAAGATAGAATTCAATTTATTTTGGGCAAGACATCCTCTCCATGCATTCTCTCCTGAGACTGAATGCTCTCTGCT